>NW_021833913.1:0-52458 GCF_006345805.1 Octopus sinensis | reverse complement strand
TTATTGGATTACAACGAATTGGGTTTACTAAGGGAAATTGTAATGAACAAGAGGTTTATAATTTTGTTGAGTACAGAATGACTATCACCAGCGAGATCTGTCGCAAGTTGGAACTTGGTAACGTAGACGCCGCTCTCGTCATATTTGCCTACCAGAATCTTCAAAGTCCGAAAGAACTGCTTAGATTTTATATTATTTCCGAAAAGTACTCAGATGCAGTGTCTGTGCTTCAAGATAATCCATTTTTCGAAGATTCGTGCCTCGAACAAATTGCATCACTGAATGATTCAACTCTAAACAAATTTGTCCATTTTATAGAAGAGAATTCGTGCTCATTTGTGTTCCCAAACCAGTTTTTCCAAGACCTGAAAACACGTTTGAACAAAACAAAAATTACCAATGTCCCGACAAATTGACAATTTACACACTCTTATATATTAAATTCAATTTTATGTCGCAGCATAAAAACAATATTTGTAGAATATGCACCTCTAAGGGGCCTACTAATAGTGAAAACATACGAAAGGACAATAATAATCACAATTATGAACACTCCGGACAACTCCAGTCATGTCCAGTGTTTTGCAGTGCTCTCCCGAATGGACAACAACGGTGGACGATATTAAAACACATTTTACACCGAATAAATAAGTCGGTCATGAATATTGACTGCCCACAATAATAACACGTCCCAATCAACAACGACATGGGCTCATACAGATCTCTCGAAAACAGACTCGAGTGCACTTTCAATGCCACCGGCAATGGCTTTGGCGATACTTCCCTTTTCGGTACTTCCGGAGAACACTGATCAGTCCACAAAACTCTTCTAGTAACTCTCCCACTCTTTGTGGTGACATTCGCAAACACAATGTCCCGTGGCTCCTCTGTCTTGGGTACCCTCTTCTTGTACTTCCTTTTCGGGGTCACTTCACATTTAACTTGAGACAAATCCACACAGCTTTCCTCACATTTGGGAATATCAATTATTGAATCTTCTTTTATTATTTCAACAATATTTTTTGCGCGCTTCGTGTACTTTCGTTTGACTCTGACCGGTTCATTTTTTGGTTTCTTTTTGTAAATTCTTTTCACTTTTTCCAGGGCCATGACCGTGTTTGGTGGAGGCCGACGAATCCTGGCCATTGCCTCCTTCGTCACTGCCTTCTCCACACCCGCCTTAAAGTCCACATTGACATCACAGGAAGAACACCGCCTAAAGTGAGGACACCAACAGTACCACGTATATCCCATCCCCACTCGAGGAACTGATCCAAGTGGGGGGACCAGGCACGAAATGTGCTGGGATTTCTTGCATATTCCACATTTCACCATTAAATGTTGCTGTTCTCGACTACTACAGAACACACACTCCTCAATCTGGGCTTCTGTCGAGTTCCTCAAGTCTCCGTGCTGTTCTCCCACCACTGGAGACTTTTTATAGCTCAGCTGTGACAGCAAGTCATATTTCCGTTCCAAATCTGCACGTTTTTCTTTGGCTTCCTCCAATTGTTTGGTGGCCTTAAACTGACCAATCAAACACGACTTGCTCAAACTGGACAATCTGAACCTGCTCCTTCTCTCGGAGGGACTGGTTCTCCTCCTTTAACAGCGATAGGGAAGTCCTCATCTCACCCATCCGCCTGTCTCTGTCTAACAGTCACAATTGCACTCCAACCAATATAGTAATGCACAAAGGCTGGATTGAAGCCCGGGGGGATATACCACAACTTGGAAATGTCAAATTCGTTTATGTTTATATTCTGGTGAAATCACGGAATTATAGAGACCGTGTTTATGTTCATGAGCTCTGCCTTCTTGGTCAATCTGCTTAGGGCTCCTTTGGAGGTCGACAAATCGCGGGAAAATACTCCAAAAAGCCCATCAAGTGACCCACTGATATAAGAATTGGAAATTTTCTCAAATTTATATTTAAATCTATTTCCCGCCCATTTTAACATTTTTCCGTTATATTTCTAAAAATTACGCGGGAAAATACAGCATGTTTAGGAGAATTTTTTTCAATTTTATTTTGACTATTTTTAACACCATTTAGGGCGGCAACCCATCTTTTCCGACGGCGGGAAACTTCTTCAGGATCACTATGTTGACCACAATAGGCGACGTGGTAATATCCACTACTCGAACCACTTTCCGAGTAATTATTGCACAAATATCCAGACATGAGAGCACTGGGGATTAACCCACGGAATAACACCAGGAAACGTGGAAATATGTCCTGCACAGCCCAGACTCGCACTGAATGGTCACTCCAGTCCCAGAATATCTCCAATCCTCACACAGGGAACATTTCTTGGATTAAATGGACTCCCCACCTTTAAACCGTAGGAGGAATAGTTCATTTCCAGCAGAGAGATTCCATTGACCCCCTCAGTCTCGTCAAAAGCCACCCCCGGGACCATCAGAGCACAAACAAGGTGAACCCACTGCCCACAAACCGTCTTCTTAAATGCCCCCTCCGAACAAGGACACAAAGCACACACCTAATTAGACCAATTGTGTCCTACTGGCTTATCATTGCCCAATAAACAGACTGCACAAAACCAGGGTTCGGTTGAGATTGAGGATTCGACACTCACATCATCACATTGGGAGGTGTTCTCTGATATTCCATAGCATTCTTCGTGGACTGACACCCCACAGGAGTCACACACCACCACTTCTTCGTTTGAGGCTCTTTTTGTTAGTTTAAATGCCAAACCGTAGACAAATCATGCAAATTGGAGAAATATTCCGTGATTGGGGTTCTCCGTAGTCTTTTGGGGAGTTATTTATGGGTTTTTGTGGGGGAATTGAGGTCTCGCTGGACTCATCAGAGGACTCCATGTTGGATGATTCCTTGCACGTGCTGTCACTTTCATCGGATTCTTCTTGGAGTAAGATTTCGGGTATTTTGTCTCTTTGGACGTGTTTGATTTGACGTTTTCCTGGGGCTCTTTTAATAAAAAGAGACAAATTTTGTTCGGAATTAATATGATTTTCAGTCATAATTTATTTAAATATAATTTCTAAGATATAAATATTAAAGTTTTATTACAGAAAATATGTACCCACCACAAAAAATAAACAACTTTTGTGTTGGATAAATTAATTCATAAAAAATCACATTTTTAATTATTTAAATTAACAATATTCAACTTTTATTAATTCATAAAACCATTATTTTAGATTGAATATACCCCATTTTATTCGTAAAATACTGTTAATAAAACTTTGGAATTTGAGCTAAAAAATAAATATTAATTCCAATATTTATTAAAACTTCTGTTACTTAAAAATAGTGCTAAATTGTCTCAACTTGTAGAATATCCATAAATCTTAAAAGAAAACACCGCCAGCTGTTCTCCCCTTTAAATATATTATCATCTCCCACTCGAATACACAATGATTTACTTATTGTTTATTATAGCCATAAACTCAGTTGTAGGACTAAGTAAGACCATTTAAATTTAAATTCAGAATGCTATCGGGGAATGTGCTATTCACTTGTTTATCGAAAAATGAATTATTTTGACGCCCAGAATTATTGTAGAGCAAGGAAGGGGGCTTTGGCTGTCATTAACTCTCATGCAATAAGAGTGTATATTACAAGTATATTCGTTATTTACAACAAATAGATAATTTTGCTAGAATAGTAGGATTTAATTTTTATTTTGGTCTCAACGACATTGCAAGAGAACGTTATTTTGTAGATTCGTATAACCGTAGACAAGTTTTTGTGCAATTTATATTTTTTGGTTTATTCCTTTTGGAATCGTGGAGAACCAAATAATCGTAGAAATGAAGACTGCGTTGTGATGTTGCCTAGAAGTGGACGTTGGAATGACATATCATGCCGCTATAGATTATATTTTTTATGCCAATATCCAGGTTAATACGATTATCTAAATACCTCAGCTGCCCTTTTTACAACAACTGTGCCACGGGCAACTTCCACTGTTCCACGGACAACTTTTACCGTGCCACGGACGACTTCCACCGTGCCACGAACGACTTCCACCGTTCCACGGACAACTTCCACTGTTCCACGGACAACTTCTACCGTGCCACGGACGACTCCCACCGTTCCACGGACAACTTCCACTGTTCCACGGACAACTTCCACTGTTCCACGGACGACTTCTACCGTGCCACGAACAACTTCTACCGTGCCACGGACAACTTCTACCATTCCACGGACGACTTCTACTGTGCCACGGACAACTTCCACCGTGCCACGGACAACTTCCACTGTTCCACGGACAACTTCTACCGTTCCACGGACAACTTCTACCGTGCCACGGACGACTTCCTATGTCCAAAGGACGACTTCAACGGCTGCACCTGAAAATAAAGAACTGAACATTCTCTTCAATATATACGACTGTAATTGTTGAATTGTGAATATTAACTACTTACTAATATAACAGTTATAAAAGTATAATATCAAACTAATAAATTGATTTTTGGTTTTGTCAAAATGATTTGACTTGAATTTTAAAATCGAATATTTTTGTTGTACTTCATTTGTTTGCCAAATTTTTTTTCGAAAGATGAAAATTCTTTTTAGAATCTGACAATATTGAAGAACATGAAATTTTATCGTTGGTTCATTTAAGTGACGATTTCTTGCAAAAATATACAATTTGGTGCAAAAATCAAACGTTTTAGAAATTTTTTGCAATCGACAAATAGAGAACTAAATATTATAACAGGACTTTATAGGTTAATTGGAAATCTCCATCTAACATAAGCGCATTTCTCTCTGTTTATACTAGGAATAGATTAAAAATACATTTTTAAGGTAATTAGTTATTAACACAGACTTGGCTATCAGGTAAACTCCCAAAAATAGCGATCATAACAATTTTTTGAAAATTAATTAAGGTTATTATTAATAGCTTTCAATAATTTTGTGCAAAGAAAAAAAGTAAAAAATGGGGAAAAAGAATAATTATTTAAAAATAATAAATTATCAGCCACGTGATAACTTGTTGACATGAACAGTAATAAGGTATACCCCGATGTATGGAATATTAGCCTCTAATTGTGGATGCCAGCAATCATATAGAAGGGAGACTCGCGAGTATAATCGCCAAACTACTCCTCACAAGTATGAGAGCCCTCTTAATGCCTTTCAGCAAAGAGAGAAGTGGTGGTACTTCGATGTGAGAAACTGATCGTCTCAGGGTCAGAAAGGAAGAACAAATGTAGTCCCGACATTTAAATGCTCAGTGAAATTCCAGTCGTATCTCCACAAGAGAACCAACACAAACCCAAAGAAGGGACCACTCCACTTCCGAGCCCCCGGGGGAATGTTTCGTAAGGCAGTCCGAGGTTGTGAGTGAGCATAACGAGAAGGAATGATCCCCTATCGGACATCCCGCGGATCAGAGGCCTTCTCCCGCTTGTCCACCTTCGAAGGAGTTCCTCTCCGATTCCAGAGAACAAAGAAAATGGTTTTCCCGCGTGCTGTGAAGGCGGTATGCTTGAAGCCCCACCGCAAGGTTGGTCATCCCTCTGACGGCAGTTCACCGTGTTGGGGCAAGTGGCCCGTCGATTTGGCTGGAAGAGTGCCGACTTGGTGGAGGAGTTGGAGGACAAGCGCAGAGCCAATGCCGCCGTCTTCTACGAGCAGAAGAAGGCCAGAAATGTTTAGTCTTGTTTTATGCCCTCCAAGGAACTCAATCGACAGGCGAGGGAGTTGTTGGACAAGGACAATAATCCACAGTATGAGAAACTAAAGGCCATTATTTCTCTCTACTCCTAATTTACTTCATTTTTGGATGTTTTATTCCTTATTTTATGTTATTTTTGAAAGAATTGTACTTTTTGATAGTACAAGATAGGAATCTTTGATATTCGCACTGAAATTTTATTTTTGTACAAATTAAAATTAACACTTTTTAATCAATAAAATTCTGGACACTTGGTTAATGCCCACATTTAAGCCGATTATTTCTTGTATTTTCTAATCAATTATTTTACAATGTATTTTACTAAAATTGACCAAAGAAAATCTAAATGTTGCACAAAATCTGCATTTTAACTTAGCATGAAATCATTAGAAATAAAAATTGAATTTCATTTTTTAAATTATGCAGATATTTAAAACATTTGTCAATAATTATAATTATATACAACTACTTTCCTGGGAAAAGGGTTCTGTCTATAACTGGGAAACTGATCGGAAAGAAGACCTTTAACCACCGGGAAACCCTTTGGCTGTACCAGAGAATATCTATAGCAATCTTGCGAGGTGACTCGTTTGCTATGCGGGGTGCAGTCACTGGCGAATCCTATTTGTTTTACCCTTTCATACTTTAAATCAGTTTATTATTTTCATTTATATATTTATCTTCTCTAACAAAACTACTTTTCTTCAAATTCAATTTGTTTGCTTATAACTAAAGCCTATAAATTCTGTATACTATCCACACTTTCAGGAAATTAGTAATAGGACCAATAGGGAGTGACAAAATCAACTGAATATTCTTGAAATAAGACCTTTTAAGTTTAGGAAAAATGTGGGAGGATAAATTAACGGAATGCAATATATGATTCTTGTATGTTAAAGTCAATATTAGAACGACTAAGGAATAAAATGAACTAATTTAATGCAAATTTACGAATTAAACAGTTAAGAAAGTCATAAATCAGTACTTATATCCGTAAAATGGATACCAGTCATTATTTGTCGAATATGATTGAGGTTCAAAATATTCCATCGTGTCAAAATTCGTGTAGTAAATATCTGGTTGGAGGTTCTCTGAGTTTTGAAAGTAATAATCATATTGAATTATATTTTTATCAAATGTAGCGAATTCGACATTTTGAGTAGTGCTTGGAATTTCTAACGGTTTTTTGAATGATTTTTTAGATTTTCTTTTTCGGATTGGACAGTAAGTATAGTCTGGATAAGTCTTAAGGTGAAGTATCCTCTCTTCTCTTGCTTTATCGAAGTAGGGTCTTTTGTTTTCTTCGTTCATTTCATTCCAAAACTGACCTAGCAGTTTTGAAATTTCATGATTTCTGTAATTTGTATACTTCGCAGAAAAATGTTTTCGAGCTTCAGTCGACCAAATAAAAAATGCATTTTTTGGTCGTTTTATATGAATTTTGTTCATGTCGTTGCTGATTAAGTTTTGGTAATAGTGCTGGTGTGGTCTATCTGGAAATTGCATTTTTGAACGCAGTAAGCTCAAACAGTCAATTTAAACTACGTTTCGTAACGTAAATCTCGATCGTTGAGATTTTTTTATTTTCGAATGCGGAATTTTCATTTTCGAGAATATTAACTTTTCAAAATTAAACTATCATTTCTATTTTATTTTGAGATTTGTATTTTAGTAAGCATATAAACAATTTTTTAAATCTTACGTTTTGAATAAAATATTTTTTTCAACGAAAATTTAAAAAATCCAAATTAATCTACAAATATTCATTGAAAAATTCATTTTGTAAAAATCAGTTAAGAATATTTGGGCTCTAGAGTCGGCTGATTTTTCTTCCACTTTAGACACTGTCGGCTTTTTTCGAAGCGACGGTAAGCGTCTCGGGGAATGAGGATATTTCCTTTCAGAGAAGGCAAGTCCCTTTTTGGGACGCCACCTGCGTCGAATCTTTTTTGGTGACATCTCTACCCAAAACCTGCAGCAATCCGGAGTCCGCCAATGCTTAGAATGAAGAGTTAAGAGTTCGAAATACGCAGGTATTTCTCTCTTTATTTTTAGTTTTCTCTCTGCCTTGTAATCTTAGGAATCGTCGGCAAAGCTAGGACTTAACTTTTCACTGACATTGGTAAAAAAATCTCTACGAAAACAAACAAATTAAAATATCGACATATTTGCATAATCATCTAATTCACTTATAATAATCTTCCAATATAAATTTTGGAGCGACAAAATAATTTTTCAATTAAAATGCAAACGTGAAAAGTAAAATTCCAAATTAGAGACAGAAACTTAAATTTAAATTAAAACAGATACGATAGGAAACTTAAAACAAAATTAGAAACAGATATATAAAAGACATTAATTTAGAAAGAAAATTCAAAATTAGAAATTTGTCCATATAAATTTTTATTTACAAAATATAATGATTACATTTTCAACCACGCTGAGTTAGAATGATATTGAAATTCATAAATCTAAAAAATTATATTACAAAATCTGGAGAATCATCCAAGAATTTAACATTAAATAGAAAAAAATAAGCAAGATCTTAATATTTATTGGCTTTGTAAAAAGTGTTAAAAGATTAAACGATGGGAGGGCCAGCGGCCTGACGGATCACCAAACTGTTCCCCCGGATAACGGCAATCGAGAACCGCTGGTTTTGGCCCAGTGCTTGCGGAGGAATTTTTCCGTTTTTGGACCAAGAGCATCCAGGTCTCCACAGCTATTGGCATCACGAAAAACTCGTCCGAAAGGGCAGAATATTTGGTTAGCTTTAAATCTTCAGCCTTCTTAACAGCAGATTTAGCCTCCAGAGCACACGAAGTCAAGCAGAAAAAGTATCCCAGCAGGTTGCGTCCCATGGGAGACCTTTTCCGTCCTCAAAAGAGAAAAGGGTCATCCCATCAGGACGTTTCCCGTCACCGCGGTCAAGATCCGGTGGTTCGAGGACCAAAGGAAATCCCGCCAAATCGAGGGCCCTCCGTATGATGTCATTCATGGCTGAGTGCCTTGGAAAACGTCCAGCACTCCTTCTGCACGATAATAGATAAAGACCGAAAGAGTCAACAGTGCAGCCACAACGACGCGCGTGCGGGACACATTGCCTTAGTTCGAAGCGCAAAGAGATTCCAATCCTTACCGATTCATAATCAAGGAGGGTGAGGGGTTCGGGAATGTGCAAAGCCATACTCAACTGGCCGGGGATGCTGCCGAAAGAAGGCAAGCGCGGGGGTGTTGGTTGGACGACTCGAGCAGCAGATTGAAAGTTTGCTTGCATCCTATTCGATCCTATGTCAAGACATTGTTCCCTCCAGACTTCGCTAAAATGAGCCACATTTGTGTCCAAAAAAATTTAGAAAAAGAGCGTAGAATTTATATGACAAGTGTGTGGCTCGGGGAGAGGGACGAGAGAAAAGCAGGGAATGTTAAGTCGGAACATGAGCGGATACTGAGCCCCCCAAAGACTAACGGGAGGGTTGCCTGTCTCCAACCCCAATCGTCAAAAGGGGAATTGCATATGTTTTGAGTACAAGTACAGTTAAGGTGGTCAATGATGGCTTTATCGATGCCACTAATGAAATAATTTTTAATGATTCTGTGTAAATGAATATAATAGATTTTATTATTAAACAAAAAGCGTCAAAATTTATAATTGATATAATAATTGTTTTTTATGAATATAAACTCGTAAATAATTTTAATAAAAAATAATTAATATTAAGCACGTTATATCTTGTTGTTAAACATGGGTCGTATGTATGGAAAAGGGTTTGGATAAACCATTGATTAGAGTAGGAAGGGAAAGTCTCGTTCAGTTTTGCCAATCCAGAAGTCTCGTCCAAAATGGGTGGGTCTGACTCCTCAGGAAATTGAGACAACAATCTGCCGTCTGGCCAGAAAGGGTCAGAAACCCTCACAAATAGGTTTGATTATCGAAAACATCCTCGAGGAGTAACACTACGAGACTGCTACGGAGTGCCGAATATATCTCGGTGTGCCTCCAACAAGGTGTTGAGGATCCTCAAGAAGAATGGTTTGGCACCGAAATGTCCCGAGGACTTGTACTCGCTGATCAGCAAGGCCATCAGCATCCGCAAACACCTCGAGAAAAACAGGACGGACAAGGATTCCAAATACAGACTCCTCCTCACCGAGAGCAAAATCCACCGTCTGGCGAGATATTACCGAACCAAAAAAGTGTTGCCTCCCACATTTAGATAGTTCGGGTTGCTTGTTCACGTTTAGTACCTCCACCAATGCCTCCTCTATCATATCTTAGACTAATTGTTTCGTTTTAATAAATGTCGTTCCTTTTAAAATTTTTAGCTATATATGAATTACATTGATACCAACTTGTAGAATATGTACAAGTGGATTAACTTATGTATTCGTAAGGGAAAATGCTAAGGCCAATTTTTAAGGTTGCATTACTAATCGGGTGATTCCAGTTTCTTTAAGGACGGTCCTCATTTTTTCCTGACGTTCTTCCCTTGTTTCTGCACATTTTCTATAGGGGCGCGTCGGGTTTGTCAATGTGTGTGTCTTCCCCCTCATTTCTTCGCAAGATCCTCTCAAAAATGGCAACATTTAGTTGTTCGTTTGGTTATTCTAGAGTTTTGCAGATTCTTATTGAATTTTGGAAAATTTTTTCCAGATTGGTGTAGCTGATTGTATTTCCTCACGCTGCGCAGGCGTAACTAATTGTGGGTTCTATTTACTGCTTATAGACGGTTTTGAGAGTGGCGAGGTTTGTCAACTGCCTGCATTTTTGAAGGAAAACTCTGAGAATGTTGATTTTCTTCATACATCCCATGATCACATTATTCACTTGCTGCGAGAATGACTATGGGTGTTGTATATTACTCCTAAAATATTTTGCGATTTTTGGAATGGTATTTCGACATCGGCTAAACATAGCTTTACCTCCGCTTTCCAGAGTATGTTTGCTGAAGTAAAAAAAGAGTAGTAATTGTTCAAGGAATATATTTACTTTACTTAAAACTGTAAAAGCTAGTGAGATAAAAGAAAGTATTATGACGCAACAAGTAATGCACTGTCATCATTTTGATTTAAAAATCAAAAATACGAAATTTGGTAAAAATCTTCTTTTTGATTTGTGGGAAATAAAGTCACCTTCTAAAGTGATATAGTAAGAGATTGAGATATGAAAGAATTCACAATTCTGTCAAGTTTATTTGACTAAACTCAATAAAGTTTTTTTATTTGATTGTGTAAGAAGTATTGGTGAATTAACACAGTTGGGCTGCAAATGAAGTAGGTAGATATTTCAGTAATAGGGCAGAGCAGACGTGCAAATATGTGGAACCTGCCATGAAGACTGTAAATGAGACACCAAGAGAGAAAATGTTTGTTTATTTGTGAGACTTCTGATGTGTGTGGTAGACGACGGATTCACAAACAAGTCAGTAAATATGAAACAGATTCAAGAATCATACCAAAAATGTAGCAGTCTACCCCCATTTCATCTCCACGAAAATTAAGGGCAAAGTAATATATATTAACAAATACAGTTTAATAAATGTATTAATTCAATGTCTAACCAATGAGATATTGACAATAAAATTTGACGCTTAATTATAATGTTTCCACTTGTGCTGCTTTTTGTTCACTTTGGGATTCAAAGTGACTGTGATTTAACACAAAGGTTTTTAAAGAATTGCTCAAT
This sequence comes from Octopus sinensis, assembly GCF_006345805.1. Classification (NCBI taxonomy): domain Eukaryota; kingdom Metazoa; phylum Mollusca; class Cephalopoda; order Octopoda; family Octopodidae; genus Octopus; species Octopus sinensis. The sequence goes on along the minus strand of NW_021833913.1, from coordinate 41,094 downwards.
TAAAATTAGATCTTTGAGAAATTGTGAATTCAATGCAGAAAATGTTGCCGAACATTCAAAATCTATTATTATTGCGAACGACATTACTTTTCCCAATGGAGAAATATTCTCTAATTTAACTAACTTGGAGGAATTGTAATCATCATTTTATTAATATTAGTATCTGTGGTGGAGTCTCGTTAACGAAAATACTAAACAACTCATTTGATAAATTGGATCGCTTATCCTCTATGTACATTTAAATATTTTGAATTATTAGAGGTCTGTTTTCGTGTTATGGACTTCGTTACCTAGATGTAGAGGCCTTTGCAAATGTCATCAGTTTACGATCTTTGTAAAAATCGCATACTAATATTACAGTGTAATGCCCTCATATGCCATTTTTCAGTCGCCAAAAATTAGTCGTCCGTTAACCCTTATGTATTTTAAGTTACTCATTGTATAGTATGTATGCGCGCCAGAAAATGTGCATTTTTACCAATGGATCTCAACCCACAACGTACACTTAAATATTCTCATATAAGTATTACGAATTTCAATCTTCCGCTGACTATATTATTAACTGGCAAAAGTTTTAGAATAGATGCGGATTCAGGAATCGGAGCAAGACTAAGAACCGGGAATGCATATGGTGGGTTAGTTCACTCACAATAGATTGCAACCTCTGTCGCTATCCAGCATCAAGAAATATGCTGTGCAGAAGGGATTGTGCATAATTAAAAATTCGGATATTACTAATTAACTAACTTGATTATTCATTCTGATATTTCCTTGTTCCCCTACTTATTTCTAATTAATGTTATATGCATACTTCCTGCATAAATATATACACTTCTTGAGTAGTCACTATTTAGCATTCGACCAAACTTCGTTGCTAAGCGATCAACATTCTTCCAGTATTGCCGAAAATAAATGAATGTTCTGTATGAAACACAGAAACCCCTGGGTTATTTCTATGCAAAAACCAATGGGAGGATTCAACAGCATCAACGTTGGGATCATTTAAACAATCAAAGAGAATTGCATCCAATGGTTTTTCATTATTTACTCAATTAAAGGGTTCTCCTACATTTCTTTCAGTATGTTAAGTCAAGTTTCCCAGTTTTTTTAGATGCTGTATTTGCGCTTGAGGTATTTCGCTATTATAAAAAAATCTGTTTGCTTTAATGACCCGAATAATCCCATTTTTTATGCATTAAGGACAGAGAATACAAGTCCTCCTTCATCATATCTTAGTTATTTTATTTATTGAATCAGAAAACCACCTTCATTACCAAAAATAACAAAATTCAGACGATCTAGCCTCCTTCAGCGGTTCTTGGAGCCTTTTTTGATGTACCGACACAATTCCCTAGGGCAAATTTAGTCTCAATATATTGGTCTTCTTTATAGGTCTAGAAGTATCATCAACATCTCCAAAGACGCTGAGCAACCACCGGGAATGTTCCCGAACTTCGGGGAAGTGTTGTCCAAGGAGAGGTCTTTTTGGATACAATTTAAGATTGTATTTGACGCCATCAGAAACGGGGAACCTTAATCCGATTAATTGTTTTGTTTTATTGAATAAATCGTGATTTTTATAGTACTTATAAAAAAATGAAATATTCAAAGAAACCAATCAATTGAAAATTAATAATAGCAAGACATTTTCCAGTCATATTTGGCTACCATTGGGTCAAAAATATTAGTTTGATAAGACTTGTGGTAACAGGAATTCTGTTTTTTAAAAATATAATTTTACTGTTTTCGTATCCCAAGTCCATCTTAAATCATTGATTGCGTAACATTCATAATACAGATCAGAATAGTAATAGACGGGATAGACCAAATACATCGTCGGCTGTGGTTTTATTTTTGGGTCAGTTTCTATCCCAAATATTACATTTTAAAACCAATAGACGCTTTCCGATCATCTCTTTTGTATCTGGGAGTAAAGATGTGCCGAATGCGAATTTTCTGAATAAATACAAGGCGACAAACCCCCTTTTCTCTAAGTTGGTCGTAGACGAAGACCGCCTTGCCAAACGAGTCAGTATAGAGGACCCATTTGTCAACAAATTGCCGCCAAGCCTGTACTTCCACGTTTGTAATTCCTGCTGGGTTTAGCAGTTTTTCCCATAATTTCTGAATATTCAATAATTTAACTTGTTCTGTGTCGAAGCCTAGAATGTAGGCCTCAATTACGATTGGGAGGTTTTTAGCTTTTATTTTTGATTTTGATTTGTTTAAAATAAGAAATGATGAGACTAAAAATGAATCTTACTCCTCACGTTCTGCAGCCGAAATGACATCGGCGGGAGTTGCTTTGAACTTGTTCATTCGCTTAAACTTGACTATTTGTGCAATTTCAACGAACTCGTCGACGTCAATTATTTTTGGTATGTATCTGTCATATGCCAAGTTGATACTTAATTTTAAGAATTAGTGAATAACTCGGAAAAATAATATTCTAGTTGAGTCTGGACTTTGTGAATGCGTTCCAATTGTAGGGTAAAGTTGTCCTTTTGGTGGTCCTTTACTAAAATGGATAAATAGTCTGAATATTATACAGTCAATTCCTTCATTGCAAACATTCATTAGGGGGAAGGAATACAAAATGGGATATTACAGGACTATATATACAAAAATGTAATCATTTATTATGAAGGTTATTTCATAATTATTTGGTAATGTAATTTTGTTGTCTCAAATCGAATTGATCGAACCATGTTCATTTAATGAATAAAAAATGTTATATTTTATGATCTCAAAAATCGTTCATTATTTGATTAATAATACAGTAAACTATTTTTTTCATTCTAGGTTCCTGTCGAATTTGCGACAAATTTTTGAAATGGAAAATTTCAGAATTTAAAATATTTATTAGAAACTTCTCGTAGATAAAAACAGCCAAATTCATGCATAAGTACAACCGAATTATTAAATTTTATCGAAATAATATTCAGTTCCAATTTTCTTCTTTTTGCTATTTAAAATTTTTTTTTCGAAGATGCATCTTCCCAAGCCATTTTTATAAATAGAACAATGTCTGTGAGTTTTAAATGTTTATATGGTTTATATATCGACATGTTTTATTTTTCCAATAATCCAGTAAGATACTCCAATTTTTGTTTATTAAAATGCACTTTGAACGTTTTACTAATACCAAAATCCATTGGCTGAATTATTCTTGTATCTAAGCAATGAGAAGGACAATTGTCTATAAGAAGCAAAATTTTTTCTGCCTTCAAAAGGTAATCAAAGTTTATTATCCAGTTAGTAAAAATATATACGGCCATCCATGCTCTTTCAAAAACTGCAATACGAAACAAAACACAGATAATCATATTTGTTGAAAAACCTTGGCATTTTTGATTTTCTAACCAATAAAAACTTCAATTCAAGATTTCCAAACATATTTGCGCATAACATCATAAATACTCTATCTGTGATGTTTTTATATTCTCCAAACAGTCATGTAAATACTTCTGGATAGAAGTAGTATATTCCAGTTTCATCCAGGTTAAATGACATTGAAAGTTCTTAAATTTTTTTGAGAAACCCTTCAATGTCGACACTTATGTAATTGCACATTTGTTTATGTAATTTCCTTATCTGAAATATATTTCTGCTTAAGTTATGATAAAAATCCATGTGAGTTTTTGAATTATTTAAGAAAAATCTGCTTAGGAAATAATTCTCTCTTACAATAAGTTAAAGTGGGTCAAAAGCAAAGTGGTACAAAGAATAATTTCTGTTTTTAATAAAGTGACTAAGCAGCATTTAAAGTCGCGAGATCAATTGCAAAAGTGACTAAGCAAAACCTATATATTTGCATGTTTGCGCAAATATTTCATTTTTTCATTCGTTTGCCTGCACAAATAAAAAAGTCTGAAGTTTCAATTAAAAAAATCTTATTATCGGGGCCTACGAGAGAGATGGTGACTGGAGGGAACTTACAAAATCTCTCGATGTTCCAAAAACTACTACCTATCGTTAGGTGAAAAAAAAGGATAAACCTGATCAGCAAAAAAATCAAAAGCAAAAAAATGTCTTGATCAACATAAAAATTATCGTTCTGAACAAATCGAACTTAACCCGAGGATTACTTATGTGACTTTGAAAATTCTTTTAAATTCTAATTTCAGTTTAAATGTGTCAAAAGAAACCATTCAAGTCCACTTAAACGGTTCCTGTTATTCTTTGAAAGATATCAGGTATGAACCAGAGGAAGGCAATAGTCAATTAAATAAAGAAAAAATTTTATTATTTCATTATTGGAATATGAATCGGAGAAAATTCCAATATTATTTATGAATGAAACAAATCTCAACATGAACATATCCCGTAAAAAGGGTCGTTCAAACAAAGTAACAGTGGCTAGTGTCGTTTCAACAAGTTCGCGAGGTGCCAATGTACATTTCATTGGTTGTATCGGGTCTTTTGGATTGTTACATTATGAATTGAAACGTGGATCCTTTAATAAAGAATCTGTCCACGAATGGTTGAGAATTTGTCTACGAAAAGCCAGGGAAGCTTACAATTTCCCAGTAGTGTAGAGAATTGTTATTTATTATAGATTTATGTATATAAAATTTTTTAAGGGGTCGATTAAATATTAGGGGGGTCAAAAAAATCAAGGGGTCGATGACTAAAAAAAGGTTGAGAACCCTTAGTGTAAACAATGCTCCATTACATTCAGAAATTGAAGAAATTGTCAAAAAAAAGGAATTCGTCAGAAATAAAATTTCAAGATTGGGTCCCTATAGCCCTATGATCAACCCAATTGAAATATAAAGCTAGCATAAAAAGACATATCGCAACAGACATCAAAAATATTTTAAATGGTGTGGACAGGAAGTTTTATCAACAACTGAGTTTCAACTTCGAAAGTAGTAGAAACAATGAGTAACTCTTTTTTTATAATCACTCATCTTCATGCAACACCGTAAGTGCTAGAATTCAGAGGTTGGCCCCATCGGTGTTAAATAATGATGAAATGGTTTATTACATAATTTTATTGTTCCACTTTGCTTTTGGTAAGACTCACTTTAAACCTGAAATAGTATAGATATTAATGCACAGTTCAATAATGCGGCTAAAAATTAAAAAAACTAAGATATACTTTTTAATTCTATCAAATCCATACAATCAACAAGTTTTTCATCAAGTGGGAACTTTGACTTTTTGACTGCATTTGTAAAATAGAATAGAATTGTTTTTATTACCCAAAAAATCAAAACTCAAAGAAAAAAAGGAAAATCGTTTAAGGAAAGACAAAAACAAGGCACCGAAATGTCTCTTTTAGTGCGAACCCCAATTATAGTAATCAAACACAAGTTTTCTTGAGGACCATCCAGATTGTGGAATTGTTTAATTTTCAGTAATTTTTTTTAAAATTCACTGGAAATTCACTGGAAATTTCCTTCAGAGAATTGTCAATTTCCACTAAAATTATAAAATTTCTTAAAATATTGAAGAATTGGCAAATTTTCTAGACAATTTATTGACCGAGTAATTATGACATGTTTTATTTTTTTAATTAACCATTAAGCCCACGGTAAAAACGGAACAAACGTCACCCCGATGCAGTTGGACAAGGACCTCATCCTCGCTCGGTGATCTTTCCACGAGCCCACACGCTTTTGACAGGACATGTTTTATAAGAATAATAGTATAAATTCAGTTGTATTAATATATTAATTACATTTTAAATAAAGATATAAAGTGTGGTTATGTCCAGTGAGGCAATCAACGATGACTGGGAGAATAAGAGCTTTATTTCACGACATAAAAGATTATTTCGATACTCATTCATCCCCTTCCTATGTTTAAGCAGCTTCGGTAACATCAAAGACATAACTTTCAGGGAGTTATTACTGCTTTGATATTCCCGGTGCTATTCAAGCAACAATAAAAAGTGATTTAAATATAAACTCAGCCACTTTTATGGGCTTCTACACATGGTATGCACTTCCCAACGTCCTCATGTGTTTTGTCGGCTCATTCCTCGTCGACCGCTACACTGGTCTCCCTCTCGGAGGAATTCTCTGCATACTTTTTCTGCTCCTGGGACAAGCCGTGTTTGCTTCGGGAGGATTTTCCCACGTGATTTGGGTCATGTATTTGGGAAGGGTCATTTTCGGGATTGGGGGAGAGACTCTTTCCAGTGTCCAAAACTCATATGCAGCACTCTGGTTTAAAGGTTCAGAACTCAACTTTGTCTTTGCTCTCCAACTAAGTTTTGCACGTGTGGTTAATTCCTTATATAATTCGCCCAGGGCAGCACTGCCTGTATGAAATCAATGTTTTATCTCTACAAACTAGCCCGTCATATCCAAGCGGGCTACCATCAGTTGGGCATAGCTTGTACTTGGCTGTATTTGTTTGTGTCATTTCTTTACTTACTTCTGCCATTATGGCAGTCATGACTCGGACTGGGCAAAGGAAGGGAGGTTTATTTTCTGTATTTATATGGCAGTGATTAAAACATGTACAAAGGATGTACAAATTGTCTGTTTGAGGGATGTTATTCACTTTGGGACTTCTTTTTGGCTAATAACTGGAATTATTTGTACTTTTTATGTGGCGATACTCCCCTTTATAGGAATAGCACTGTTTTTTGTATTTTTTATGATTTAGATCATTATGTATGCTCAAATATGAACTGTCTTTGGACACTGCAACGACTGTGAATAGGTTTGGATTAATTTTTAGTTATTTTAGTCTTATTTATCTCGTTTCTGCATTTTCTTCGCCTTTTGTGGGGCTGAGTATTGATAAAACTGGGAGGAATTTGATGTGGGTGATTTTGTCGATTATTTTGGGTATTTTGGGGACTTTTTTGATTGCTTTTACTTTTGTGTCTCCGTTTGTGCCTGTGGTTTGTCTGTTTTGTTTATTTTAGATAATTTTGGGTGTTAGCTATTCGTTTTTGGCTGCCTCACTGTGGCCTATTGTGGCCTATATTGTAAAATTGTCACATTTAACCACTGCCTATGGAATGTAGTGGAATATTAAAAAAGTTTAGATTGCAGTCGATCCAAAATTTGGGATTGGCTGGAGCTTCTTATTTGGTTGGGATGATTGTCGATAAGTGGGGGTACTTTGCGATGGAATTGTTCTTCTTGGGTAATTTATATTGTGCTTTGTTGATTGCTGTGGCCTTGTTCTTTTTTAATGGAAGTAAGGGTGGTTGTTTGTGTTTGTAGAGAATGGAATACTTAATGCCAATGCCAGTCAAATAAAAGAATATTTGGATAATGATTACTAATTTTTTTCTTTCCTTATAAATTAAAATGACTAATAATTAATACAGCACTGTCGTAAACAATAAGGTTCCACCTCGACATGAGTTTTTTTCCCACTCTTGTTTAAATAAAAATATTTTATTAAATTTTATTTAATTATTTTAAATTAAAATTGTAACTAGAAATAAAATACATCTAAATTATTTCCGTTGTGTGAAATTAAATCTTAGTTTATAAAAATGTGTTCTAATGGGAAAGAAATAGACAAATTCGAACAAATATTTTTAAACAAAATAAAAACAATTTCCGAAGGAATTTCTCAAATCTCTGAAAGTGAGGATCACCTCGATCAACTCTCAAATGAAATTGACGAATTAATAAAATACACCACAAATTCCCTCCATTTTATTCCCGCCTTTACAATTCGAAAAAGATTGACAGAAATCAAAGCACTTCAAAACAAACTCGAAATTATTCGCCAAAAACGTCTCAGCCATAAAAAATTTAATTTTAAATCGACACTCAATACCAAAAAATCGCCAAAAAATATTCAAAAAACGTCAAAAATTTTAGTCGAGGAATCATTTGGTTTTCATTCCCGCCAAAATGAGACCCTTACTTTATTCAGAGACGAACTTGTGAATAAAAATATAGTTCTGAAAAATTTAAAAAACTGCCACGTTTATTTGTTTGGACCAATGGCGGGAATTCAATTAATTGATTTGGAGAGCACAAGAGTACACAGCGGGCCAGTCTCCTCGTCAGTGTTGGCTCAAAATTGTCGAGAATGTCATTTTTATGTGGCTTGTTTACAACTGAGGATATCTTTTAGCAGAGACTGCAGATTTAATAGTCACGTGGGTAATCGAGCAGTGTTGGAGAATTCGTCGGGGATTGGATTTGGGGACTACTCTTATGAGTATGAGGGAGTTGAGGAGGATTTCGAGTTTGTTGGCTTGAGAAAAGGGGAGAGTAAATATGCAGGTGTAGATGACTTTAATTGGCTCAATCAACAAGAAAAATCACCGAATTATTACTTTTTTGAATAATCTTTTTGTACTTTCAAGTTTTCATTTCACTTTTGTATGAAGGATCATTCCAATTAAGAAAAATTTTGCAAAAATAGTTTTTAAGTAGCTTTATTTAATAGGTTAGATTGAGTTTATATGTTTTTTGTGTTTTCAGTGTGATTTATATTAGGGGGATTTGTCTCCTCTCTGGATATGGGCACTAAAAGATGAATCAACAGTTTTTCTAACATGATTATATTTTGTAGATACGTTCTAACAAAGATATAGTGATAAGTATTTGAATGGGTTTGTTGAAAGTTTAGAAAGGACTGAAAAAAGTTGTAAAAATTTTAATTACAAACTTTTTCTAAATATAATGGGCCTTAAGGTGTTAAAACTTTTTATTTGTGAATAGTTAGCATTCTACCATCAGGCCTATAGTTTGAAATTTTTATTTTTAAGGATCGAAATATTTCCTTGAACTGGCATTCCATAATTGAAATAGATCAAACAAAACTTATATTTAATCACTGAGCAGCATATAGTTGTTGTAATAATCTGCGGTCTACGGCGGTCTCGAATTTTTGTAATGTTAGTTACAACTAATTGAATATCATTTCTATTGGCAATTTACTCTCTTTAATAACTCACAAAATAAAGTACAGAGTGCGTACTCCAAACGAAAAAACGTAATGAAATTATAATTTATTTAAATTATTAGGATAACATTAGCTGAGAGAAAACGGGTAATCGTGTCCGATCCGTTCGAGGAGGCACAAATGGGCCGCTGACTCGAGACCAGTCTTCACGATTTCCTTGAGTGCCTTGTGTCTGTGAACATACACTAGGTGCAAAAAAAAACCGTTTTTTTAAATACGGCATATTTTGCAGAGATAACCGTGATTTTTCTTTGTCGATATCGAAAGGAATCATTAAATTAACCCTAAATCAATTTTGTTATATTTTTTTTGTATTGTGTTATATGTCTAAATTAAAAATTTTAATTACACGAGCGCAATAAAAAACCGTTTATTCTGGTGAGTGTGACATTTTTTACTTTTTTTAGAATTTTAACCCTCGATAAAATTACGAATGCTTGATGTAATAACAAAAGGAAAGATTCTAAGCTTGAATGCGTTAAATTGGACCACTAAAAAAATATCTGACGAGCTTAATATCCCGCGATCAACTATCGCTGACTTCATCCGAAAATTCATTAAATATGGTACGACTGAAAGAATGAAAGGTTCGGGGAGACCAAAAATTCTTAATAAAAACGATATCCTTATTTTACTCAACCTGGTTAAAGAGGACCCCCAAAAAAAAGCTGATTGCTTAAGGAATGATCTCCGTAAAATAACCGGAAGAACAGTCGGTAAAAGATCCATCGCAAATTATTTAAGAAGGGAGCAAATATATGCTCGTGTATGTAGAAAAAAACCATTATTGAACAAAATAAATAGTGAAAAACGCTATAACATGGCAAGGCATTTCATTACTGTGCCAAACACTGAATGGATGAGGACAATTTTCAGTGACGAATGCAGTTTCGAAGTTTTTAATATTAAAACACGGCAATATTGCTATCGGAAAAACAATACAGGCCTTCAAAAAATCAACCTTTCGCCTACTGTAAAATTTGGTGGGGGAAAGTTATGGTCTGGGGCTGTTTTTCCTATTACGGAATGGGCTCGCTTGCTTTTATACACGGGAATATGAATTCCGCACTTTATATCAACACACTATGTAACCATTTATGGGAATCTGCAAAAAAATGGAGCTTAGTGACTTTATTTTCCACAAGACATGGCACCATGTCATACTTCCAAGATGACTATGCGATTTTTTCAAGAAAGGAAAGTAAACCTTTTACCATGGGCACCTCAATCACCGTATTTAAATCCGATCGAACATATATGGGCTCATATGAAGAGGGAATTAAACACCTTTCATCCAAAGAATGTTTCGGAATTGAAAGAAAAAATCGAAAATATTTGGAACGAAATACCGATTAGTTTTATAAAAAAATTAATCGAAAGCATGCTGAATAGAGCACAAAAGCTTTTTAAGGCAAAAGGGGACCATATTGAAAACTAACTTTGAATAATCAAAAATAAAACGGTTTTTTATTGCGTTTGATTTTTTGTTAGTTATAATTTGTTAAGTAAAAATGATTACAAGTTCAAATATAAAAATAAAACTAGTGTTAAAAAATGATAAATTATTCAATTCTTTAATAAAAACAATATAGTTGCATAGTAAATTTTTGATATTTCGAAAAAACGGTTTTTTTTTTGCACCTAGTGTACGTCCAACCCGAGTCGGTAATGACTTTTTTTTGATATTCATTTCTTTGTGTGTACATTAAATTAACAAAAATAAGTCTATGATTAGAATACAAAGAATCTCGAACTCTGAAGAAACCTGAACTGTTCACTCACTTGTGTCAAACCCCCGCAAATGGGGAATCCAGGCACCCTCTGTAATGGCCATTTTCATCTGAGCTGTGTATCTTAGGCGACTGCAAGTGCTTTAGGCGCATAGCACTGTGCCTCTTCAATTCGTAGGGCATTGGGTCTAATCAGCGACCCGCTAGTGCTACTACCTTCTGCTAAAATCTCTCGACTGAGGAATTTATCCCTGTGTTTCCCGATGCGTTAAAAGACTATTACAATTTCAGAAAAATATTGGGCATACATATGAAGAAATCTGCAACAGGAAACAAAATAACAGATTATTTTCGTGTAATAGAATAAAAATTTTTTTCTACTTGAAAAATACTCTAATTATCAATAAAATTAGTGGAAAACATGTTTAAATGTTCTTAAAAATACTTTATTTATTTATAAATTAATGAAAAATATGCTAAAACTATTAAAATTTTTATAAAAATAAAGAAAATTTCAGACCTCCATTTTTGGGGAAACCTCTATTTTTGGGGCAATTTTTCAAAATTGATGCCCCAAATGGAGGTTATACTGTACTTTAATTTTTTACTAATAGTTGTTGTCCATTTTTTTCACATTTTACATGTGGAAATTTAAAGATAAAAATATCTTCAAAACACAATCAAATAGTACTAATTGACATTTTAACCCTTTATTAAATAAATAAACTCATTAACTACTTAGTCTGCTAATTATGTAGTGAATTTTCTGAATAAACTCGACGCTCGATAAACCTTTCTCTTGTTCATCTTCTCAGTTTGTAAACCTCTGAAAATAATGTTGAGGCTTATTTAAATCTGTCTGGCTGTAAAAAACTATTTTTCAAATTACTTTTTGTAAAAAATAATCTATATTTCATGTTAAAACAAATCGTAAAACTAACTTCATTTTGCTCTTATAGATCTAGAAGTTGTGTGGATTTTAGATACTAAAAATCAATATGATGTACTTTGTTTTAATAATATCTTTGTGTTTATATATTCAGACTAATTTAACGGGCTAAGTATGAATTTTATTCTTTTTCAAAACCATCTTTCTACGTAGATAGATAGATAGCGTACAGTAAAATTACTGGACAGCGTACAGTAAAATTACTGGAACCGGAACAAAGACGAAAGTTATTCACCTGAGACTTTCTGGAGGTTGCCTGTCGAGCCAGGAGGAGACTACCGAACTCCTCCGCAATCAGCTTGCAGGTGTTTTGGAAGCAGATCCATCTGCCTCCTTTCCTAAACCTCCTCCAGCAAATAACTCAGACAGATCGAAACACTGCCACCCGATTACTGAATCCGAGACCTGGGAAGCAATAAGTGCAGGTAGAAATGCGGCCCCGGGATATGACAAGATCCCTATGTCCTGCTTTAAGCATGCACCAAGCTGTTTGGTGTCTCTGCTCACAAACCTTTTTAATTCCAGCCTCCAGAGAGGGTACGTCCCAAAATCATGGAAAAAAACTGAAGTTCGAATGGTTCGAAAACCTAAGAAACCTAAAGAGGAAGCCTCGAGCTACATAAGCCTAATCTGCTCTATATCAAAGATAATGGAGAGAATCATCCACAGAAGGCTAGTAAGCCACTTAGAAAAGAATTACTGGCTCTCCCACGATCAGTGAGGTTTTCGTCCGGGCCGGTCCTGTGCTGACTGGATCTATCGACTGAATTCGATAGTATCTAAAGCACGAGACTTTGGCTTATCGACCAGTATTATCTGCTTGGATGTATCGAAGGCTTTCGACAGTGTCTGTCACTCAGTTTTGCTGGAAAATCTTGTGAATTGCGACATTGATGCGGAAACCCTTGAATGGCTAGCGAACTTCTTGAATGGGAGGATCTCTTTTGTCAACTATCTTGGCCGAGCCTCGAAAGCCATTCTCCAAAAAGGGGAGTACCTCAGGGTTCAGTCCTAAGCCCGCTACTATTCAACGTATATATGGCAGACTTCCCTAAACCTGTGTTCATCTCAATGAATGTGCTCATTTATGCAGATGACGTCATTATCACGGACGAAGCAGCCCTTCCGACCACGTCAGAAATAAAGCTAAAAATTTACTTAAAACAAATACAACAGTGGATGGCAGTGAAATACTTGACTCTGTCAATCGAGAAATGCACGCTCACTAGAGTGTCGGCAAAAAGAAGTGCGAAAATGTTATCATATACGATCGAATCCATCAGGAGGACCCACTCGTTTCTGTACCTGGGAGTCCAATTTTCCGAGAACGGAAGGTGTGAGGAAGATATCATCCTAAAGAAAAAACGGTGCACACAAATGATCAAGTGCCTGATCAAATTCCGCCTACCCCCAGATACTGTGCTATTCATTTTCCGGGCAGCTATCCTTCCAGTACTGATGTATGGGCTGGAAGGGTGGATTTTGTCCCCCTCCAAGGCAAGAATTATAAAACTGCTGGAGAAAACGAGGAGATTAGCGCTCAAGGTGGCCTTCGGCGTAAATCTAAGAGAGAAAATACCGAGCTGGCGCGAAGTCTTTCCTATGATTGGCGAGCTTGTTGAAACCCAATTCCAAAAGTTCCTAGAGAAGAGAAGAAAATAGCCCCGGACGACCCTGTGTGTAAGGCCACTACTGGCCCTTAATTTCTTTTATGTCCGATATCCCTTTGCAAAATAAACCCTTATCTATCTATTCCTTTTCTTCGAGAAAGATCCAATTTCTTTGATTAGATTATTTCAAACTCATGTTTTGTACGCATATTCTTCAATGTTAACTACCGACTGAATTAAGCTCGTGTAGGTCTTTAAAGACCGATTGAGTCGCAGTACATTCCCAATATTCATAATATATTTAAGTTATATCTAAAAGTAAGCTACTAGCTAGTAAGTTTCCCAATATTGATAATATATTTAAGTTATATCTAAAAGTAAGCTACTATCTAGTAAGTTTCAGCTCGACGTTTTCCGCATGGGGACATTTATTTATTCCTTTAGACATTCCGTTCCATTTATCAAGTTCATTATAGACGATTTCGGGTTGGAAAGTCTGTATTATTACTCTTGATTTGTATACTGCAAGAGGAGAAGGAATATTCTTGTACAATCGGCATTATCATTTATCTTACTTTTTAGCTCAGTATTCCTTTTACATGACTCAATTTGTTGCTAAAAGAGACAATCACATTTTCTAGTGTTTTTATAGTCAAAGACTGAGTTTCAGATTAGGGAGAGTTGTTTCCTCTGAGCAACCAGTAAGCAGAATTTCTCTCATCTAGATAATAATAAAGCTCTTCAACAAAATCTGGTTCACCAAAGATTCATTTTGCATTTTCGATAACAATTTTCTCCCAGGTTAAACATTTGCTTTCCTACGAGGAATTTACATTTCAAATATTTTTCAACAGTTGCTAAATGTGTTTTCTCTAAAAATTCAGGCAGAGGATTGAGAAACTCCTTTTGCAAAAACCACTTCCAAGTTTCAAATCAGAAATAAATCCAAAGAAATAATTCCACTTAACATAGAAATTGATCACAATCCCCTTCCAAGTTTGTTACTCGAAGCTCCATTTATTTTGATCGAATTATTTTATTCACTATATCAAACTCATGAGGTTCTGCGTCAATCAGTCCGACATAGTACAGAGACAGCTCGTGTTCTTTTATAGCTTTAAAGAGGTTCACAGCATTCAATTTTGTGTTGATCAAATTCTCAATTCGCTGAATTTCGTCTTTTAAAATCCTAATATGAATTTATTTCTTCTGAATTTGTCCAGAAGCTTCTCCCCATACACTTAGATATTTATATTCTTCACTCTATCAAACAATTTGGTTTCTTTTGACAGTAAGGCAATATTTTGTTGGTGACTTTTCCAAAATTTTCTTATTCCCACAGCATAAAAATAGTGATTTACATTTTGCATTATATAAAATCATCAGTACTAGAAATAAGCTTCAGGTCGTTAGTCGAAAGCTTACTTTTAAATATAACTTACATATATTATCAATATTGGGAAACGAACTCTTCTGGTCTTATTTTGCCATGAAGATTTTAGGATAGACAACTGAGTGGATCTACCACCAAGAGCATAGGAGATAAACTATCTCCTTGCAGAATTCCTTTTTTGATCCGGACATGCAATTTTAGTTCACCATGAGTTTGACTCTCCAATTTACAATCAATGATATGACAAACATTACAATCCAATCAAGAATATCAGATTTTTCAAAACCTAGAGATGGTAGGAGAAGGTCCACAAAATATTCTGTTTAAAATAAAAGCATATCACTTTATGGGAACTAACCAATAGTGTACATCTCTGGCCATATGCATCTCTTTATTGTGATACCAATACTGCACATTCCGTAATTAATTTACTTCTATCCATAATATCCACAGGTCGTGAGTTCGAATCCCGACGAAAAAAAAATTAGAAAAAATTCGCTTTTTCATACTGTTGAATTTTGATAAATTTCAATTTCAACAAAATAAACATTTTACTGTCAAAAAATTAAATTAAAAAAAGTAACTAAGTGACTTAATGGAACAAGAGTTCAATGAAATCAAACGAAGGTTGGAAAATATATTGATAGACAACCCAAACACGAACGAAGTATTATTAAAGACCGGGAAAGAATTTGAAAACGTTAGTCCGTTCTCTGTAATGTTACATCAGGTCATAGAAAAAACAAAAAATCTCAAAGAAATTCTGAGTGTAATCAAATGCGGATACGACGATTTATTCAAACAATTACAGAAAGAAAAAAATAAAATAAAAACTGACAGTTTCAGAAATATGCAAATTCGCTACAACCAAGAAAACATCGAGAATTACACCAGAAACAACGATAGTTTGACAAACAGGTATTTTTGCCAAATAAATCAAGATACAATCACTTGAAGAAAACAAATAACAATTTAATAATCGATAATGAGCTCATCGACAATTCAATATTAAAAATCAAAGATAAAATCAAAGAAACGAGAAAGAACCGAAATTCTCGTCCCAAAATCAACCATCTTTTGGGTTTTCCAATCGAAAAAGAGACAGACGTTGATTATTTAAATGAACAAATCGAATTGATTGGAAAGGAGATTTCTACTCTTCAATTAAAGAAAGAACAAGATTACGTAACAAAACAAGAATGGATTGAGGCTGTCGCTTCCTTGACTGAGACGCACAAAAAAAGAGATGAATTACTGGGGAGGCACGAAATACTTAAATTCAGCGAGCAAAAATTGACTGACGTTATTCAAACTGCGGAGAAATACATCGAATCGGGATGTCCGTCAAATGTAGACATTATTCAAGAATTGTTCAACTCCGTCAAATCCTCCAAACAGATTCCTGAGGGTAAATTCCTTTTAAAACTCTATTTAGTTGAGGTTGATGTAAAACATGAACAAACACTGGAAAAAATTGAAAAATACACGAAAGAGTTCTGTCATCAATTCGAAGCCCAGAACTACGAACGAGCAGCCCTGATTGCAGTCCACTGCCCTTCGGGGATACTCCGAAGCATAAACGTGTTGGACAAATTTAGTAAAGGTCACTGGTGTCGACCCGTATTATAGCTAAGAACAAGAAGGCAGTCATCGAGTATTGCAATGCTCTCTCAAAAGCGAACTACGGACGACTGAAATGGAATAGAGAACTCTCCGAACAACTCGTGGCGTGTTTATTGGATTACAACGAATTGGGTTTACTAAGGGAAATTGTAATGAACGAGAGGTTTATAATTTTGTTGAGTACAGAATGACTATCACCAGCGAGATCTGTCGAAAATTGGAGTTTGGTAACGTAGACGCCGCCCTCGTCATATTTGCCTACCAGAATCTTCAAAGTCCGAAAGAACTGCTTAGATTTTATATTATTTCCGAAAAGTACTCAGATGCAGTGTCTGTGCTTCAAGATAATCCATTTTTCGAAGATTCGTGCCTCGAACAAATTGTATCACTGAATGATTCAACTCTAAACAAATTTGTCCATTTTATAGAAGAGAATTCGTGCTCATTTGTGTTCCCAAACCAGTTTTTCCAAGACCTGAAAACACGTTTGAACAAAACAAAAATTACCAATGTCCCGACAAATTGACAATTTACACACTCTTATATATTAAATTCAATTTTATGTCGCAGCATAAAAACAATATTTGTAGAATATGCACCTCTAAGGGGCCTACTAATAGTGAAAACATACGAAAGGACAATAATAATCACAATTATGAACACTCCGGACAACTCCAGTCATGTCCAGTGTTTTGCAGTGCTCTCCCGAATGGACAACAACGGTGGACGATATTAAAACACATTTTACACCGAATAAATAAGTCGGTCATGAATATTGACTGCCCACAATAATAACACGTCCCAATCAACAACGACATGGGCTCATACAGATCTCTCGAAAACAGACTCGAGTGCACTTTCAATGCCACCGGCAATGGCTTTGGCGATACTTCCCTTTTCGGTACTTCCGGAGAACACTGATCAGTCCACAAAACTCTTCTAGTAACTCTCCCACTCTTTGTGGTGACATTCGCAAACACAATGTCCCGTGGCTCCTCTGTCTTGGGTACCCTCTTCTTGTACTTCCTTTTCGGGGTCACTTCACATTTAACTTGAGACAAATCCACACAGCTTTCCTCACATTTGGGAATATCAATTATTGAATCTTCTTTTATTATTTCAACAATATTTTTTGCGCGCTTCGTGTACTTTCGTTTGACTCTGACCGGTTCATTTTTTGGTTTCTTTTTGTAAATTCTTTTCACTTTTTCCAGGGCCATGACCGTGTTTGGTGGAGGCCGACGAATCCTGGCCATTGCCTCCTTCGTCACTGCCTTCTCCACACCCGCCTTAAAGTCCACATTGACATCACAGGAAGAACACCGCCTAAAGTGAGGACACCAACAGTACCACGTATATCCCATCCCCACTCGAGGAACTGATCCAAGTGGGGGGACCAGGCACGAAATGTGCTGGGATTTCTTGCATATTCCACATTTCACCATTAAATGTTGCTGTTCTCGACTACTACAGAACACACACTCCTCAATCTGGGCTTCTGTCGAGTTCCTCAAGTCTCCGTGCTGTTCTCCCACCACTGGAGACTTTTTATAGCTCAGCTGTGACAGCAAGTCATATTTCCGTTCCAAATCTGCACGTTTTTCTTTGGCTTCCTCCAATTGTTTGGTGGCCTTAAACTGACCAATCAAACACGACTTGCTCAAACTGGACAATCTGAACCTGCTCCTTCTCTCGGAGGGACTGGTTCTCCTCCTTTAACAGCGATAGGGAAGTCCTCATCTCACCCATCCGCCTGTCTCTGTCTAACAGTCACAATTGCACTCCAACCAATATAGTAATGCACAAAGGCTGGATTGAAGCCCGGGGGGATATACCACAACTTGGAAATGTCAAATTCGTTTATGTTTATATTCTGGTGAAATCACGGAATTATAGAGACCGTGTTTATGTTCATGAGCTCTGCCTTCTTGGTCAATCTGCTTAGGGCTCCTTTGGAGGTCGACAAATCGCGGGAAAATACTCCAAAAAGCCCATCAAGTGACCCACTGATATAAGAATTGGAAATTTTCTCAAATTTATATTTAAATCTATTTCCCGCCCATTTTAACATTTTTCCGTTATATTTCTAAAAATTACGCGGGAAAATACAGCATGTTTAGGAGAATTTTTTTCAATTTTATTTTGACTATTTTTAACACCATTTAGGGCGGCAACCCATCTTTTCCGACGGCGGGAAACTTCTTCAGGATCACTATGTTGACCACAATAGGCGACGTGGTAATATCCACTACTCGAACCACTTTCCGAGTAATTATTGCACAAATATCCAGACATGAGAGCACTGGGGATTAACCCACGGAATAACACCAGGAAACGTGGAAATATGTCCTGCACAGCCCAGACTCGCACTGAATGGTCACTCCAGTCCCAGAATATCTCCAATCCTCACACAGGGAACATTTCTTGGATTAAATGGACTCCCCACCTTTAAACCGTAGGAGGAATAGTTCATTTCCAGCAGAGAGATTCCATTGACCCCCTCAGTCTCGTCAAAAGCCACCCCCGGGACCATCAGAGCACAAACAAGGTGAACCCACTGCCCACAAACCGTCTTCTTAAATGCCCCCTCCGAACAAGGACACAAAGCACACACCTAATTAGACCAATTGTGTCCTACTGGCTTATCATTGCCCAATAAACAGACTGCACAAAACCAGGGTTCGGTTGAGATTGAGGATTCGACACTCACATCATCACATTGGGAGGTGTTCTCTGATATTCCATAGCATTCTTCGTGGACTGACACCCCACAGGAGTCACACACCACCACTTCTTCGTTTGAGGCTCTTTTTGTTAGTTTAAATGCCAAACCGTAGACAAATCATGCAAATTGGAGAAATATTCCGTGATTGGGGTTCTCCGTAGTCTTTTGGGGAGTTATTTATGGGTTTTTGTGGGGGAATTGAGGTCTCGCTGGACTCATCAGAGGACTCCATGTTGGATGATTCCTTGCACGTGCTGTCACTTTCATCGGATTCTTCTTGGAGTAAGATTTCGGGTATTTTGTCTCTTTGGACGTGTTTGATTTGACGTTTTCCTGGGGCTCTTTTAATAAAAAGAGACAAATTTTGTTCGGAATTAATATGATTTTCAGTCATAATTTATTTAAATATAATTTCTAAGATATAAATATTAAAGTTTTATTACAGAAAATATGTACCCACCACAAAAAATAAACAACTTTTGTGTTGGATAAATTAATTCATAAAAAATCACATTTTTAATTATTTAAATTAACAATATTCAACTTTTATTAATTCATAAAACCATTATTTTAGATTG
The DNA here is from genome assembly GCF_006345805.1 of Octopus sinensis. NCBI lineage: Eukaryota > Metazoa > Mollusca > Cephalopoda > Octopoda > Octopodidae > Octopus > Octopus sinensis. Next base: position 21,588 of record NW_021833913.1, on the reverse strand, counting down.
AATATACCCCATTTTATTCGTAAAATACTGTTAATAAAACTTTGGAATTTGAGCTAAAAAATAAATATTAATTCCAATATTTATTAAAACTTCTGTTACTTAAAAATAGTGCTAAATTGTCTCAACTTGTAGAATATCCATAAATCTTAAAAGAAAACACCGCCAGCTGTTCTCCCCTTTAAATATATTATCATCTCCCACTCGAATACACAATGATTTACTTATTGTTTATTATAGCCATAAACTCAGTTGTAGGACTAAGTAAGACCATTTAAATTTAAATTCAGAATGCTATCGGGGAATGTGCTATTCACTTGTTTATCGAAAAATGAATTATTTTGACGCCCAGAATTATTGTAGAGCAAGGAAGGGGGCTTTGGCTGTCATTAACTCTCATGCAATAAGAGTGTATATTACAAGTATATTCGTTATTTACAACAAATAGATAATTTTGCTAGAATAGTAGGATTTAATTTTTATTTTGGTCTCAACGACATTGCAAGAGAACGTTATTTTGTAGATTCGTATAACCGTAGACAAGTTTTTGTGCAATTTATATTTTTTGGTTTATTCCTTTTGGAATCGTGGAGAACCAAATAATCGTAGAAATGAAGACTGCGTTGTGATGTTGCCTAGAAGTGGACGTTGGAATGACATATCATGCCGCTATAGATTATATTTTTTATGCCAATATCCAGGTTAATACGATTATCTAAATACCTCAGCTGCCCTTTTTACAACAACTGTGCCACGGGCAACTTCCACTGTTCCACGGACAACTTTTACCGTGCCACGGACGACTTCCACCGTGCCACGAACGACTTCCACCGTTCCACGGACAACTTCCACTGTTCCACGGACAACTTCTACCGTGCCACGGACGACTCCCACCGTTCCACGGACAACTTCCACTGTTCCACGGACAACTTCCACTGTTCCACGGACGACTTCTACCGTGCCACGAACAACTTCTACCGTGCCACGGACAACTTCTACCATTCCACGGACGACTTCTACTGTGCCACGGACAACTTCCACCGTGCCACGGACAACTTCCACTGTTCCACGGACAACTTCTACCGTTCCACGGACAACTTCTACCGTGCCACGGACGACTTCCTATGTCCAAAGGACGACTTCAACGGCTGCACCTGAAAATAAAGAACTGAACATTCTCTTCAATATATACGACTGTAATTGTTGAATTGTGAATATTAACTACTTACTAATATAACAGTTATAAAAGTATAATATCAAACTAATAAATTGATTTTTGGTTTTGTCAAAATGATTTGACTTGAATTTTAAAATCGAATATTTTTGTTGTACTTCATTTGTTTGCCAAATTTTTTTTCGAAAGATGCAAATTCTTTTTAGAATCTGACAATATTGAAGAACATGAAATTTTATCGTTGGTTCATTTAAGTGACGATTTCTTGCAAAAATATACAATTTGGTGCAAAAATCAAACGTTTTAGAAATTTTTTGCAATCGACAAATAGAGAACTAAATATTATAACAGGACTTTATAGGTTAATTGGAAATCTCCATCTAACATGAGCCCATTTCTCTCTGTTTATACTAGGAATAGATTAAAAATACATTTTTAAGGTAATTAGTTATTAACACAGACTTGGCTATCAGGTAAACTCCCAAAAATAGCGATCATAACAATTTTTTGAAAATTAATTAAGGTTATTATTAATAGCTTTAAATAATGGGGAAAAAGAATAATTATTTAAAAATAATAAATTATCAGCCACGTGATAACTTGTTGACATGAACAGTAATAAGGTATACCTCGATGTATGGAATATTAGCCTCTAATTGTGGATGCCAGCAATCATATAGAAGGGAGACTCGCGAGTATAATCGCCAAACTACTCCTCACAAGTATGAGAGCCCTTTTGATGTCTTTCAGCAAAGAGAGAAGTGGTGGTACTTCGATGTGAGAAACTGATCGTCTCAGGGTCAGAAAGGAAGAACAAATGTAGTCCCGACATTTAAATCCTCAGTGAAATTCCAGTCGTATCTCCACAAGAGAACCAACACAAACCCAAAGAAGGGACCACTCCACTTCCGAGCCCCCGGGGGAATGTTTCGTAAGGCAGTCCGAGGTTGTGAGTGAGCATAACGAGAAGGAATGATCCCCTATCGGACATCCCGCGGATCAGAGGCCTTCTCCCGCTTGTCCACCTTCGAAGGAGTTCCTCTCCGATTCCAGAGAACAAAGAAAATGGTTTTCCCGCGTGCTGTGAAGGCGGTATGCTTGAAGCCCCACCGCAAGGTTGGTCATCCCTCTGACGGCAGTTCACCGTGTTGGGGCAAGTGGCCCGTCGATTTGGCTGGAAGAGTGCCGACTTGGTGGAGGAGTTGGAGGACAAGCGCAGAGCCAATGCCGCCGTCTTCTACGAGCAGAAGAAGGCCAGAAATGTTTAGTCTTGTTTTATGCCCTCCAAGGAACTCAATCGACAGGCGAGGGAGTTGTTGGACAAGGACAATAATCCACAGTATGAGAAACTAAAGGCCATTATTTCTCTCTACTCCTAATTTACTTCATTTTTGGATGTTTTATTCCTTATTTTATGTTATTTTTGAAAGAATTGTACTTTTTGATAGTACAAGATAGGAATCTTTGATATTCGCACTGAAATTTTATTTTTGTACAAATTAAAATTAACACTTTTTAATCAATAAAATTCTGGACACTTGGTTAATGCCCACATTTAAGCCGATTATTTCTTGTATTTTCTAATCAATTATTTTACAATGTATTTTACTAAAATTGACCAAAGAAAATCTAAATGTTGCACAAAATCTGCATTTTAACTTAGCATGAAATCATTAGAAATAAAAATTGAATTTCATTTTTTAAATTATGCAGATATTTAAAACATTTGTCAATAATTATAATTATATACAACTACTTTCCTGGGAAAAGGGTTCTGTCTATAACTGGGAAACTGATCGGAAAGAAGACCTTTAACCACCGGGAAACCCTTTGGCTGTACCAGAGAATATCTATAGCAATCTTGCGAGGTGACTCGTTTGCTATGCGGGGTGCAGTCACTGGCGAATCCTATTTGTTTTACCCTTTCATACTTTAAATCAGTTTATTATTTTCATTTATATATTTATCTTCTCTAACAAAACTACTTTTCTTCAAATTCAATTTGTTTGCTTATAACTAAAGCCTATAAATTCTGTATACTATCCACACTTTCAGGAAATTAGTAATAGGACCAATAGGGAGTGACAAAATCAACTGAATATTCTTGAAATAAGACCTTTTAAGTTTAGGAAAAATGTGGGAGGATAAATTAACGGAATGCAATATATGATTCTTGTATGTTAAAGTCAATATTAGAACGACTAAGGAATAAAATGAACTAATTTAATGCAAATTTACGAATTAAACAGTTAAGAAAGTCATAAATCAGTACTTATATCCGTAAAATGGATACCAGTCATTATTTGTCGAATATGATTGAGGTTCAAAATATTCCATCGTGTCAAAATTCGTGTAGTAAATATCTGGTTGGAGGTTCTCTGAGTTTTGAAAGTAATAATCATATTGAATTATATTTTTATCAAATGTAGCGAATTCGACATTTTGAGTAGTGCTTGGAATTTCTAACGGTTTTTTGAATGATTTTTTAGATTTTCTTTTTCGGATTGGACAGTAAGTATAGTCTGGATAAGTCTTAAGGTGAAGTATCCTCTCTTCTCTTGCTTTATCGAAGTAGGGTCTTTTGTTTTCTTCGTTCATTTCATTCCAAAACTGACCTAGCAGTTTTGAAATTTCATGATTTCTGTAATTTGTATACTTCGCAGAAAAATGTTTTCGAGCTTCAGTCGACCAAATAAAAAATGCATTTTTTGGTCGTTTTATATGAATTTTGTTCATGTCGTTGCTGATTAAGTTTTGGTAATAGTGCTGGTGTGGTCTATCTGGAAATTGCATTTTTGAACGCAGTAAGCTCAAACAGTCAATTTAAACTACGTTTCGTAACGTAAATCTCGATCGTTGAGATTTTTTTATTTTCGAATGCGGAATTTTCATTTTTGAGAATATTAACTTTTCAAAATTAAACTATCATTTCTATTTTATTTTGAGATTTGTATTTTAGTAAGCATATAAACAATTTTTTAAATCTTACGTTTTGAATAAAATATTTTTTTCAACGAAAATTTAAAAAATCCAAATTAATCTACAAATATTTATTGAAATATTCATTTTTTAAAAATCAGTTTAGAATATTTGGGCTCTAGAGTCGGCTGATTTTTCTTCCCCTTTAGACACTGTCGGCTTTTTTCGAAGCGACGGTAAGCGTCTCGGGGATGAGGATATTTCCTTTCAGAGAAGGCAAGTCCCTTTTTGGGACGCCACCTGCGTCGAATCTTTTTTGGTGACATCTCTACCCAAGACCTGCAGCAATCCGGAGTCCGCCAATGCTTAGAATGAAGAGTTAAGAGTTCGAAATACGCAGGTATTTCTCTCTTTATTTTTAGTTTTCTCTCTGCCTTGTAATCTTAGGAATCGTCGGCAAAGCTAGGACTTAACTTTTCACTGACATTGGTAAAAAAATCTCTACGAAAACAAACAAATTAAAATATCGACATATTTGCATAATCATCTAATTCACTTATAATAATCTTCCAATATAAATTTTGGAGCGACAAAATAATTTTTCAATTAAAATGCAAACGTGAAAAGTAAAATTCCAAATTAGAGACAGAAACTTAAATTTAAATTAAAACAGATACGATAGGAAACTTAAAACAAAATTAGAAACAGATATATAAAAGACATTAATTTAGAAAGAAAATTCAAAATTAGAAATTTGTCCATATAAATTTTTATTTACAAAATATAATGATTACATTTTCAACCACGCTGAGTTAGAATGATATTGAAATTCATAAATCTAAAAAATTATATTACAAAATCTGGAGAATCATCCAAGAATTTAACATTAAATAGAAAAAAATAAGCAAGATCTTAATATTTATTGGCTTTGTAAAAAGTGTTAAAAGATTAAACGATGGGAGGGCCAGCGGCCTGACGGATCACCAAACTGTTCCCCCGGATAACGGCAATCGAGAACCGCTGGTTTTGGCCCAGTGCTTGCGGAGGAATTTTTCCGTTTTTGGACCAAGAGCATCCAGGTCTCCACAGCTATTGGCATCACGAAAAACTCGTCCGAAAGGGCAGAATATTTGGTTAGCTTTAAATCTTCAGCCTTCTTAACAGCAGATTTAGCCTCCAGAGCACACGAAGTCAAGCAGAAAAAGTATCCCAGCAGGTTGCGTCCCATGGGAGACCTTTTCCGTCCTCAAAAGAGAAAAGGGTCATCCCATCAGGACGTTTCCCGTCACCGCGGTCAAGATCCGGTGGTTCGAGGACCGAAGGAAATCCCGCCAAATCGAGGGCCCTCCGTATGATGTCATTCATGGCTGAGTGCCTTGGAAAACGTCCGGCACTCCTTCTGCACGATAATAGATAAAGACCGAAAGAGTCAACAGTGCAGCCACAACGACGCGCGTGCGGGACACATTGCCTTAGTTCGAAGCGCAAAGAGATTCCAATCCTTACCGATTCATTATCAAAGAGGGTGAGGGGTTCGGGAATGTGCAAAGCCATACTCAACTGGTTGGGGATGCTGCCGAAAGAAGGCAAGCGCGGCGGTGTTGGTTGGACGACTCGAGCAGCAGATTGAAAGTTTGCTTGCATCCTATTCGATCCTATGTCAAGACATTGTTCCCTCCAGACTTCGCTAAAATGAGCCACATTTGTGTCCAAGAAAAATTTAGAAAAAGAGCGTAGAATTTATATGACAAGTGTGTGGCTCGGGGAGAGGGACGAGAGAAAAGCAGGGAATGTTAAGTCGGAACATGAGCGGATACTGAGCCCCCCAAAGACTAACGGGAGGGTTGCCTGTCTCCAACCCCAATCGTCAAAAGGGGAATTGCATATGTTTTGAGTACAAGTACGGATAAGGTGGTCAATGATTAGTTTTATCGATGCCACTAATAAAATAATTCTGTGTAAATGAAGATAATAGATTTTATTATTAAACAAAAAGCGTCAAAATTTATAATTGATATAATAATTGTTTTTTATGAATATAAACTCGTAAATAATTTTAATAAAAAATAATTAATATTAAGCACGTTATATCTTGTTGTTAAACATGGGTCGTATGTATGGAAAAGGGTTTGGATAAACCATTGATTAGAGTAGGAAGGGAAAGTCTCGTTCAGTTCTGCCAATCCAGAAGTCTCGTCCAAAATGGGTGGGTCTGACTCCTCAGGAAATTGAGACAACAATCTGCCGTCTGGCCAGAAAGGGTCAGAAACCCTCACAAATAGGTTTGATTATCGAAAACATCCTCGAGGAGTAACACTACGAGACTGCTACGGAGTGCCGAATATATCTCGGTGTGCCTCCAACAAGGTGTTGAGGATCCTCAAGAAGAATGGTTTGGCACCGAAATGTCCCGAGGACTTGTACTCGCTGATCAGCAAGGCCATCAGCATCCGCAAACACCTCGAGAAAAACAGGACGGACAAGGATTCCAAATACAGACTCCTCCTCACCGAGAGCAAAATCCACCGTCTGGCGAGATATTACCGAACCAAAAAAGTGTTGCCTCCCACATTTAGATAGTTCGGGTTGCTTGTTCACGTTTAGTACCTCCACCAATGCCTCCTCTATCATATCTTAGACTAATTGTTTCGTTTTAATAAATGTCGTTCCTTTTAAAATTTTTAGCTATATATGAATTACATTGATACCAACTTGTAGAATATGTACAAGTGGATTAACTTATGTATTCGTAAGGGAAAATGCTAAGGCCAATTTTTAAGGTTGCATTACTAATCGGGTGATTCCAGTTTCTTTAAGGACGGTCCTCATTTTTTCCTGACGTTCTTCCCTTGTTTCTGCACATTTTCTATAGGGGCGCGTCGGGTTTGTCAATGTGTGTGTCTTCCCCCTCATTTCTTCGCAAGATCCTCTCAAAAATGGCAACATTTAGTTGTTCGTTTGGTTATTCTAGAGTTTTGCAGATTCTTATTGAATTTTGGAAAATTTTTTCCAGATTGGTGTAGCTGATTGTATTTCCTCACGCTGCGCAGGCGTAACTAATTGTGGGTTCTATTTACTGCTTATAGACGGTTTTGAGAGTGGCGAGGTTTGTCAACTGCCTGCATTTTTGAAGGAAAACTCTGAGAATGTTGATTTTCTTCATACATCCCATGATCACATTATTCACTTGCTGCGAGAATGACTATGGGTGTTGTATATTACTCCTAAAATATTTTGCGATTTTTGGAATGGTATTTCGACATCGGCTAAACATAGCTTTACCTCCGCTTTCCAGAGTATGTTTGCTGAAGTAAAAAAAGAGTAGTAATTGTTCAAGGAATATATTTACTTTACTTAAAACTGTAAAAGCTAGTGAGATAAAAGAAAGTATTATGACGCAACAAGTAATGCACTGTCATCATTTTGATTTAAAAATCAAAAATACGAAATTTGGTAAAAATCTTCTTTTTGATTTGTGGGAAATAAAGTCACCTTCTAAAGTGATATAGTAAGAGATTGAGATATGAAAGAATTCACAATTCTGTCAAGTTTATTTGACTAAACTCAATAAAGTTTTTTTATTTGATTGTGTAAGAAGTATTGGTGAATTAACACAGTTGGGCTGCAAATGAAGTAGGTAGATATTTCAGTAATAGGGCAGAGCAGACGTGCAAATATGTGGAACCTGCCATGAAGACTGTAAATGAGACACCAAGAGAGAAAATGTTTGTTTATTTGTGAGACTTCTGATGTGTGTGGTAGACGACGGATTCACAAACAAGTCAGTAAATATGAAACAGATTCAAGAATCATACCAAAAATGTAGCAGTCTACCCCCATTTCATCTCCACGAAAATTAAGGGCAAAGTAATATATATTAACAAATACAGTTTAATAAATGTATTAATTCAATGTCTAACCAATGAGATATTGACAATAAAATTTGACGCTTAATTATAATGTTTCCACTTGTGCTGCTTTTTGTTCACTTTGGGATTCAAAGTGACTGTGATTTAACACAAAGGTTTTTAAAGAATTGCTCAATTAAAATTAGATCTTTGAGAAATTGTGAATTCAATGCAGAAAATGTTGCCGAACATTCAAAATCTATTATTATTGCGAACGACATTACTTTTCCCAATGGAGAAATATTCTCTAATTTAACTAACTTGGAGGAATTGTAATCATCATTTTATTAATATTAGTATCTGTGGTGGAGTCTCGTTAACGAAAATACTAAACAACTCATTTGATAAATTGGATCGCTTATCCTCTATGTACATTTAAATATTTTGAATTATTAGAGGTCTGTTTTCGTGTTATGGACTTCGTTACCTAGATGTAGAGGCCTTTGCAAATGTCATCAGTTTACGATCTTTGTAAAAATCGCATACTAATATTACAGTGTAATGCCCTCATATGCCATTTTTCAGTCGCCAAAAATTAGTCGTCCGTTAACCCTTATGTATTTTAAGTTACTCATTGTATAGTATGTATGCGCGCCAGAAAATGTGCATTTTTACCAATGGATCTCAACCCACAACGTACACTTAAATATTCTCATATAAGTATTACGAATTTCAATCTTCCGCTGACTATATTATTAACTGGCAAAAGTTTTAGAATAGATGCGGATTCAGGAATCGGAGCAAGACTAAGAACCGGGAATGCATATGGTGGGTTAGTTCACTCACAATAGATTGCAACCTCTGTCGCTATCCAGCATCAAGAAATATGCTGTGCAGAAGGGATTGTGCATAATTAAAAATTCGGATATTACTAATTAACTAACTTGATTATTCATTCTGATATTTCCTTGTTCCCCTACTTATTTCTAATTAATGTTATATGCATACTTCCTGCATAAATATATACACTTCTTGAGTAGTCACTATTTAGCATTCGACCAAACTTCGTTGCTAAGCGATCAACATTCTTCCAGTATTGCCGAAAATAAATGAATGTTCTGTATGAAACACAGAAACCCCTGGGTTATTTCTATGCAAAAACCAATGGGAGGATTCAACAGCATCAACGTTGGGATCATTTAAACAATCAAAGAGAATTGCATCCAATGGTTTTTCATTATTTACTCAATTAAAGGGTTCTCCTACATTTCTTTCAGTATGTTAAGTCAAGTTTCCCAGTTTTTTTAGATGCTGTATTTGCGCTTGAGGTATTTCGCTATTATAAAAAAATCTGTTTGCTTTAATGACCCGAATAATCCCATTTTTTATGCATTAAGGACAGAGAATACAAGTCCTCCTTCATCATATCTTAGTTATTTTATTTATTGAATCAGAAAACCACCTTCATTACCAAAAATAACAAAATTCAGACGATCTAGCCTCCTTCAGCGGTTCTTGGAGCCTTTTTTGATGTACCGACACAATTCCCTAGGGCAAATTTAGTCTCAATATATTGGTCTTCTTTATAGGTCTAGAAGTATCATCAACATCTCCAAAGACGCTGAGCAACCACCGGGAATGTTCCCGAACTTCGGGGAAGTGTTGTCCAAGGAGAGGTCTTTTTGGATACAATTTAAGATTGTATTTGACGCCATCAGAAACGGGGAACCTTAATCCGATTAATTGTTTTGTTTTATTGAATAAATCGTGATTTTTATAGTACTTATAAAAAAATGAAATATTCAAAGAAACCAATCAATTGAAAATTAATAATAGCAAGACATTTTCCAGTCATATTTGGCTACCATTGGGTCAAAAATATTAGTTTGATAAGACTTGTGGTAACAGGAATTCTGTTTTTTAAAAATATAATTTTACTGTTTTCGTATCCCAAGTCCATCTTAAATCATTGATTGCGTAACATTCATAATACAGATCAGAATAGTAATAGACGGGATAGACCAAATACATCGTCGGCTGTGGTTTTATTTTTGGGTCAGTTTCTATCCCAAATATTACATTTTAAAACCAATAGACGCTTTCCGATCATCTCTTTTGTATCTGGGAGTAAAGATGTGCCGAATGCGAATTTTCTGAATAAATACAAGGCGACAAACCCCCTTTTCTCTAAGTTGGTCGTAGACGAAGACCGCCTTGCCAAACGAGTCAGTATAGAGGACCCATTTGTCAACAAATTGCCGCCAAGCCTGTACTTCCACGTTTGTAATTCCTGCTGGGTTTAGCAGTTTTTCCCATAATTTCTGAATATTCAATAATTTAACTTGTTCTGTGTCGAAGCCTAGAATGTAGGCCTCAATTACGATTGGGAGGTTTTTAGCTTTTATTTTTGATTTTGATTTGTTTAAAATAAGAAATGATGAGACTAAAAATGAATCTTACTCCTCACGTTCTGCAGCCGAAATGACATCGGCGGGAGTTGCTTTGAACTTGTTCATTCGCTTAAACTTGACTATTTGTGCAATTTCAACGAACTCGTCGACGTCAATTATTTTTGGTATGTATCTGTCATATGCCAAGTTGATACTTAATTTTAAGAATTAGTGAATAACTCGGAAAAATAATATTCTAGTTGAGTCTGGACTTTGTGAATGCGTTCCAATTGTAGGGTAAAGTTGTCCTTTTGGTGGTCCTTTACTAAAATGGATAAATAGTCTGAATATTATACAGTCAATTCCTTCATTGCAAACATTCATTAGGGGGAAGGAATACAAAATGGGATATTACAGGACTATATATACAAAAATGTAATCATTTATTATGAAGGTTATTTCATAATTATTTGGTAATGTAATTTTGTTGTCTCAAATCGAATTGATCGAACCATGTTCATTTAATGAATAAAAAATGTTATATTTTATGATCTCAAAAATCGTTCATTATTTGATTAATAATACAGTAAACTATTTTTTTCATTCTAGGTTCCTGTCGAATTTGCGACAAATTTTTGAAATGGAAAATTTCAGAATTTAAAATATTTATTAGAAACTTCTCGTAGATAAAAACAGCCAAATTCATGCATAAGTACAACCGAATTATTAAATTTTATCGAAATAATATTCAGTTCCAATTTTCTTCTTTTTGCTATTTAAAATTTTTTTTTCGAAGATGCATCTTCCCAAGCCATTTTTATAAATAGAACAATGTCTGTGAGTTTTAAATGTTTATATGGTTTATATATCGACATGTTTTATTTTTCCAATAATCCAGTAAGATACTCCAATTTTTGTTTATTAAAATGCACTTTGAACGTTTTACTAATACCAAAATCCATTGGCTGAATTATTCTTGTATCTAAGCAATGAGAAGGACAATTGTCTATAAGAAGCAAAATTTTTTCTGCCTTCAAAAGGTAATCAAAGTTTATTATCCAGTTAGTAAAAATATATACGGCCATCCATGCTCTTTCAAAAACTGCAATACGAAACAAAACACAGATAATCATATTTGTTGAAAAACCTTGGCATTTTTGATTTTCTAACCAATAAAAACTTCAATTCAAGATTTCCAAACATATTTGCGCATAACATCATAAATACTCTATCTGTGATGTTTTTATATTCTCCAAACAGTCATGTAAATACTTCTGGATAGAAGTAGTATATTCCAGTTTCATCCAGGTTAAATGACATTGAAAGTTCTTAAATTTTTTTGAGAAACCCTTCAATGTCGACACTTATGTAATTGCACATTTGTTTATGTAATTTCCTTATCTGAAATATATTTCTGCTTAAGTTATGATAAAAATCCATGTGAGTTTTTGAATTATTTAAGAAAAATCTGCTTAGGAAATAATTCTCTCTTACAATAAGTTAAAGTGGGTCAAAAGCAAAGTGGTACAAAGAATAATTTCTGTTTTTAATAAAGTGACTAAGCAGCATTTAAAGTCGCGAGATCAATTGCAAAAGTGACTAAGCAAAACCTATATATTTGCATGTTTGCGCAAATATTTCATTTTTTCATTCGTTTGCCTGCACAAATAAAAAAGTCTGAAGTTTCAATTAAAAAAATCTTATTATCGGGGCCTACGAGAGAGATGGTGACTGGAGGGAACTTACAAAATCTCTCGATGTTCCAAAAACTACTACCTATCGTTAGGTGAAAAAAAAGGATAAACCTGATCAGCAAAAAAATCAAAAGCAAAAAAATGTCTTGATCAACATAAAAATTATCGTTCTGAACAAATCGAACTTAACCCGAGGATTACTTATGTGACTTTGAAAATTCTTTTAAATTCTAATTTCAGTTTAAATGTGTCAAAAGAAACCATTCAAGTCCACTTAAACGGTTCCTGTTATTCTTTGAAAGATATCAGGTATGAACCAGAGGAAGGCAATAGTCAATTAAATAAAGAAAAAATTTTATTATTTCATTATTGGAATATGAATCGGAGAAAATTCCAATATTATTTATGAATGAAACAAATCTCAACATGAACATATCCCGTAAAAAGGGTCGTTCAAACAAAGTAACAGTGGCTAGTGTCGTTTCAACAAGTTCGCGAGGTGCCAATGTACATTTCATTGGTTGTATCGGGTCTTTTGGATTGTTACATTATGAATTGAAACGTGGATCCTTTAATAAAGAATCTGTCCACGAATGGTTGAGAATTTGTCTACGAAAAGCCAGGGAAGCTTACAATTTCCCAGTAGTGTAGAGAATTGTTATTTATTATAGATTTATGTATATAAAATTTTTTAAGGGGTCGATTAAATATTAGGGGGGTCAAAAAATCAAGGGGTCGATGACTAAAAAAAGGTTGAGAACCCTTAGTGTAAACAATGCTCCATTACATTCAGAAATTGAAGAAATTGTCAAAAAAAAGGAATTCGTCAGAAATAAAATTTCAAGATTGGGTCCCTATAGCCCTATGATCAACCCAATTGAAATATAAAGCTAGCATAAAAAGACATATCGCAACAGACATCAAAAATATTTTAAATGGTGTGGACAGGAAGTTTTATCAACAACTGAGTTTCAACTTCGAAAGTAGTAGAAACAATGAGTAACTCTTTTTTTATAATCACTCATCTTCATGCAACACCGTAAGTGCTAGAATTCAGAGGTTGGCCCCATCGGTGTTAAATAATGATGAAATGGTTTATTACATAATTTTATTGTTCCACTTTGCTTTTGGTAAGACTCACTTTAAACCTGAAATAGTATAGATATTAATGCACAGTTCAATAATGCGGCTAAAAATTAAAAAAACTAAGATATACTTTTTAATTCTATCAAATCCATACAATCAACAAGTTTTTCATCAAGTGGGAACTTTGACTTTTTGACTGCATTTGTAAAATAGAATAGAATTGTTTTTATTACCCAAAAAATCAAAACTCAAAGAAAAAAAGGAAAATCGTTTAAGGAAAGACAAAAACAAGGCACCGAAATGTCTCTTTTAGTGCGAACCCCAATTATAGTAATCAAACACAAGTTTTCTTGAGGACCATCCAGATTGTGGAATTGTTTAATTTTCAGTAATTTTTTTTAAAATTCACTGGAAATTCACTGGAAATTTCCTTCAGAGAATTGTCAATTTCCACTAAAATTATAAAATTTCTTAAAATATTGAAGAATTGGCAAATTTTCTAGACAATTTATTGACCGAGTAATTATGACATGTTTTATTTTTTTAATTAACCATTAAGCCCACGGTAAAAACGGAACAAACGTCACCCCGATGCAGTTGGACAAGGACCTCATCCTCGCTCGGTGATCTTTCCACGAGCCCACACGCTTTTGACAGGACATGTTTTATAAGAATAATAGTATAAATTCAGTTGTATTAATATATTAATTACATTTTAAATAAAGATATAAAGTGTGGTTATGTCCAGTGAGGCAATCAACGATGACTGGGAGAATAAGAGCTTTATTTCACGACATAAAAGATTATTTCGATACTCATTCATCCCCTTCCTATGTTTAAGCAGCTTCGGTAACATCAAAGACATAACTTTCAGGGAGTTATTACTGCTTTGATATTCCCGGTGCTATTCAAGCAACAATAAAAAGTGATTTAAATATAAACTCAGCCACTTTTATGGGCTTCTACACATGGTATGCACTTCCCAACGTCCTCATGTGTTTTGTCGGCTCATTCCTCGTCGACCGCTACACTGGTCTCCCTCTCGGAGGAATTCTCTGCATACTTTTTCTGCTCCTGGGACAAGCCGTGTTTGCTTCGGGAGGATTTTCCCACGTGATTTGGGTCATGTATTTGGGAAGGGTCATTTTCGGGATTGGGGGAGAGACTCTTTCCAGTGTCCAAAACTCATATGCAGCACTCTGGTTTAAAGGTTCAGAACTCAACTTTGTCTTTGCTCTCCAACTAAGTTTTGCACGTGTGGTTAATTCCTTATATAATTCGCCCAGGGCAGCACTGCCTGTATGAAATCAATGTTTTATCTCTACAAACTAGCCCGTCATATCCAAGCGGGCTACCATCAGTTGGGCATAGCTTGTACTTGGCTGTATTTGTTTGTGTCATTTCTTTACTTACTTCTGCCATTATGGCAGTCATGACTCGGACTGGGCAAAGGAAGGGAGGTTTATTTTCTGTATTTATATGGCAGTGATTAAAACATGTACAAAGGATGTACAAATTGTCTGTTTGAGGGATGTTATTCACTTTGGGACTTCTTTTTGGCTAATAACTGGAATTATTTGTACTTTTTATGTGGCGATACTCCCCTTTATAGGAATAGCACTGTTTTTTGTATTTTTTATGATTTAGATCATTATGTATGCTCAAATATGAACTGTCTTTGGACACTGCAACGACTGTGAATAGGTTTGGATTAATTTTTAGTTATTTTAGTCTTATTTATCTCGTTTCTGCATTTTCTTCGCCTTTTGTGGGGCTGAGTATTGATAAAACTGGGAGGAATTTGATGTGGGTGATTTTGTCGATTATTTTGGGTATTTTGGGGACTTTTTTGATTGCTTTTACTTTTGTGTCTCCGTTTGTGCCTGTGGTTTGTCTGTTTTGTTTATTTTAGATAATTTTGGGTGTTAGCTATTCGTTTTTGGCTGCCTCACTGTGGCCTATTGTGGCCTATATTGTAAAATTGTCACATTTAACGACTGCCTATGGAATGTAGTGGAATATTAAAAAAGTTTAGATTGCAGTCGATCCAAAATTTGGGATTGGCTGGAGCTTCTTATTTGGTTGGGATGATTGTCGATAAGTGGGGGTACTTTGCGATGGAATTGTTCTTCTTGGGTAATTTATATTGTGCTTTGTTGATTGCTGTGGCCTTGTTCTTTTTTAATGGAAGTAAGGGTGGTTGTTTGTGTTTGTAGAGAATGGAATACTTAATGCCAATGCCAGTCAAATAAAAGAATATTTGGATAATGATTACTAATTTTTTTCTTTCCTTATAAATTAAAATGACTAATAATTAATACAGCACTGTCGTAAACAATAAGGTTCCACCTCGACATGAGTTTTTTTCCCACTCTTGTTTAAATAAAAATATTTTATTAAATTTTATTTAATTATTTTAAATTAAAATTGTAACTAGAAATAAAATACATCTAAATTATTTCCGTTGTGTGAAATTAAATCTTAGTTTATAAAAATGTGTTCTAATGGGAAAGAAATAGACAAATTCGAACAAATATTTTTAAACAAAATAAAAACAATTTCCGAAGGAATTTCTCAAATCTCTGAAAGTGAGGATCACCTCGATCAACTCTCAAATGAAATTGACGAATTAATAAAATACACCACAAATTCCCTCCATTTTATTCCCGCCTTTACAATTCGAAAAAGATTGACAGAAATCAAAGCACTTCAAAACAAACTCGAAATTATTCGCCAAAAACGTCTCAGCCATAAAAAATTTAATTTTAAATCGACACTCAATACCAAAAAACCGCCAAAAAATATTCAAAAAACGTCAAAAATTTCAGTCGAGGAATCATTTGGTTTTCATTCCCGCCAAAATGAGACCCTCACTCTATTCAGAGACGAACTTGTGAATAAAAATATAGTTCTGAAAAATTTAAAAAACTGCCACGTTTATTTGTCTGGACCAATGGCGGGAATTCAATTAATTGATTTGGAGAGCACAAGAGTACACAGCGGGCCAGTCTCCTCGTCAGTGTTGGCTCAAAATTGTCGAGAATGTCATTTTTATGTGGCTTGTCTACAACTGAGGATATCTTTTAGCAGAGACTGCAGATTTAATAGTCACGTGGGTAATCGAGCAGTGTTGGAGAATTCGTCGGGGATTGGATTTGGGGACTACTCTTATGAGTATGAGGGAGTCGAGGAGGATTTCGAGTTTGTTGGCTTGAGAAAAGGGGAGAGTAAATATGCAGGTGTAGATGACTTTAATTGGCTCAATCAACAAGAAAAATCACCGAATTATTACTTTTTTGAATAATCTTTTTGTACTTTCAAGTTTTCATTTCACTTTTGTATGAAGGAGCATTCCAAATTAGAAAAATTTATGCAAAAATAGTTTTTAAGTAGCTTTATTTAATAGATTAGATTGAGTTTATATGTTTTTTTCTTTTTCAGTGTGATTTATATTAGGGGGATTTGATCGTGGATTTGTCTCCTCTCTGGGCACTAAAAGATGAATCAAGAGTTTTTCTAACATGATTATATTTTGTTGTAGATACGTTCTAAGTATTTGAATGGGTTTGTTGAAAGTTTAGAAAAGACTGAAAAAAGTTGTAAAAATTTCAATTACAAACTTTTTCTAAATATAATGGGCCTTAAGGTGTTAAAACTTTTTATTTGTGAATAGTTAGCATTCTACCATCAGGCCTATAGTTTGAAATTTTTATTTTTAAGGATCGAAATATTTCCTTGAACTGGCATTCCATAATTGAAATAGATCAAACAAAACTTATATTTAATCACTGAGCAGCACTATAGTTGTTGTAATAATCTGCGGTCTACGGTGTTCTCGAATTTTAGAATGTTAGTTACAACTAATTGAATATAATTTCTATTGGCAATTTACTCCCTTTAATGACCCACAAAATGAAATACAGAGTGCTTACTTCAATCAAAAAAACGTAATGAAATTATAATTTATTTAAATTATTAGGATAACATTAGCTGAGAGAAAACGGGTAATCGTGTCCGATCCGTTCGAGGAGGCACAAATGGGCCGCTGACTCGAGACCAGTCTTCACGATTTCCTTGACCAAGCCGAGTCGGTAATGACATTTTTTTTGATATTCATTTCTTTGTGTGTACATTAAATTAACAAAAATAAGTCAATGATTAGAATACAAAGAATCTTGAACTCTGAAGAAATGGGGAATCCAGGCACCCTCTGTAATGGCCATTTTCATCTGAGCTGTGTATCTTAGGCGACTGCAAGTGCTTTAGGCGCATAGCACTTTGCCTGCTGCCTCTTTAATTCGTAAGACGCTGGGTCTAATCAGCGACCCGCTAGTCTACTACCTTCTGGTAAAATCTCTCGACTGAGGAATTTATCCCTGTCCTCCTTCCGTGGCACAAGAGAGATCCCCCTTCCCAAACAAACACGTTTGATGGCTGCTTCCTGGCTCAAAAAAATTATCTCGGAAGCACTCTCTTACGAAAACGACCTCCCCTGGTTTCATATCTTCCTCTTTCCACCTCTCGTCCTAGAAAACCAGCAAGAGGCGACCAAGGGAATTAATCGAGGGCAGTTGAATTTTTAACTGAATTTTATATTTGTGAATAAAATTGGCAATTTATTAATAAATTGTATACGCACGCGGGTAAGACATGCTATTAAAAAAATTAAAAATTCAAATTTATGCGGATGTGGGAGCTTCTGTTAACTCTACAAAAGCAATCTACTCGAGTCTCATTAATCTCAAAATGGACAAACTCTACGACATCACCTACATCCTGGGCCCTCAACTCAAATCTGGTCCATCAATTGCCTTATTAAAGGATCGTGGGTGGAGGATACCTCCCTTATCATCTTCCCAGGGGGATTTGATCGTGGATTTGTCTCCACCCTGGACACTAATGGATGCCAAATAATCTCCAAATATGTTCAAAATGGAGGATCTTACCTCGGCATTTGTGCAGGCGGGTATTTCGGGGCTTCAAAAATTGAATTTGACAAAAATGGACCTCTCGAAATATGTGAGGACAGATTTTTGCACTTTTTCCCAGGTTTCCCGCCAATTCTTGATTTTAGGAACTTGTGTCGGGCCAACTTACAAGGAATTTAATTATAATAACAATAAAGGCGCGAAAATAGTCGCCTATAAATATATTTCAACAACAAACCCCCCAATTGAGGCAAGTGCTTATTATAATGGAGGAGGCAGCTTTATTTGCCCAGAAAATAGCTGTTTTTGGAATCCAATTGGATTTTACTGTGAGGAAAGTGACTTGGGGGATATCAGAGGGTCGTTGGTGTCGACTGTGGAGTGTAGAGTTGGGCTTGGTCAGGTTATACTGACTGGACTTCACCATGAGTATGGATTTGGACAAAATGAAGGCACACTCTTTGACGAAAATAAAGGTTTTGAGCGTCAACTCGAAAGGGAATATTCTACCAATTTGAGTGTTATTTCTGATATGTTGAAAAGACTTAAATTATACTAGAATTCTGTCATTTTTAATATATTTTTGAGTTTTATTTATGTGCTTGGGGGTCAATCCACGTCACTCAATGTTAAAACATTTTATTAGTTGTGGTTAATTAGTGATTTGGATTAATATTTTAGTTTATATTTTAACTATGTTAATTTAAATCTATTCATATTCCGTTATCTTCATAAACAGGTTCCTCATAATTATTGTTTTCATAAAAAGGTTCATTTTCATATGTAGATTCTTCTTCATAGGGGGATTCCTCTTCATAGACAGGTCCTTCTTCATAATTGGATTCCTCCTCATAGGCAGGTTGTCCGTATTCTTGCTGGGGAGGAAAAGTTTTGGGCAATAACTTAGACAGGATCAATTCTTTGACTATTTCCATTGCTGCTTGTCCGAAAATTTCAGCACCAGACGACAATCCTTCAATCAAATTTGATTCTTTATTTTCTGCTGATTCTACTTCTTCTGGTTTGTCAATAGGAGCTGCTGACTTGTCTTTTTCTTGTTTACTAATTTCTGACTTGTCTAAAGGCTTCTCTGGTTTGTCCATAGGAATTGGGGACTTGTTTATCGGCTCTTTTGGTTTAGGAATAGGAATCGGGGACTCTTTTATTGGCTCTTTTGGTATGGGAATAGGAATCGGGAACTTTTTTATCGGCTGCCTTGGTATGGGAATAGGAACTGGGGATTTGTTTATTGGCTTCTTTGGTTTGTTTATTATGTTTTTGTGTCTGGCTATGGGGGTTCGAGGCTTTGGAAGGTTCCTTGGTTTAGTTATGGGGATGCGAGGTTTCTTCAAAGTTTTTGGTTTCCTTGCTATTTTGGGTCTACTTGGCCTGCTCTTTCTTATCAATTTTCTTGGACTTTTTCTTGATGATTTTCTTCGTCTAGGATTTGATTTCTTTCGTGAAGATTTTGAACGAAACTACGTTGATATACACACTGATTACTCTTTTTTCGATCTCACTTTCTTCATCCTCTTCAGAAATATCCTCGTCGTGTTGTTCCATGTCCTCAATTTGATTTTCTTCTTCATTTTCAAGCTCATTGTCTTCTTTAACCCGAGAATTGTCCACAATTGTAACTCCAAAGAAAAGTAATAAGAAACAAATAAACATCATTTTATAAGTATAGACTGAATCTGAATATTTAAAGTACAAGTTGCAGCAGAATGGATTAATTATGATCAGTGACAGTTCCGAAGTAATTATCTTATCATCAGCTGTTCTAGTTTTGTGTACAAACATTCAAATTGGTGTAAACATTCCACTTGTGTACTCTTAAATAAACAAATTGACATGCCAGTTTTATCACATATAAACAAGTGTTTATGCCTGCATGACTTTTTGATTTGTTGTCTTGTTGTTTGAATAAAAATTAGAAACAAAACAAGTGTATATGAATATCAATAGTACAGTACTGCTATTATATGAAAATTGTGTTAGCTGCAAATTAATAAGGGCACTAAAAGGCATAACTTTTTTTTGATGAGTCTTTTATATGATTCACATTGTAACCAATATTAATCATATTTTTAGTCTTCAAGTCAATTTTAGTAGAGTTTAGATTAGTCATTTCTGATAACAATTTCTCTAGATATAGTTTATTTATGATGGAGAAGAAAACTAGTCACTGTTGATTTACTTGAATAAGACGACTTTATGAAAAATGGTAAATCACTATAAAAAATGATACAATCATTCAACACATAAAATTAGAATTTAAGTTCTATTTGAATCGATGCTTTTGATAGTCTTGTAAGTTTTTCTTTATTCTATAAATATCACTGCGACTCAATTGTTTTCGAAGGAGTCGAATTTGAGAACAATCACAGAATAGGCCAACCCTGTGAGATATATGAGTGTGCTCATCAAAAAAATTAGCTCTGGCTCGAGAGGAAAAGAATTAACTAATAGCGGAAGCATTAATTAAAAACTAAGTATTGATATAACCATTCTAAAACTGTTTTATTTTGTGAGATAAATATTTATTAGCATATCGCAAATAAATTATAGGTTTTTTGGTGTGAATTAGAGAATACAATGTCTGAGGTACAAATAAATAAAAATTATTTTAGGATAAATTGTCGTAACATTTGCGGATAAACTTTTTTCCTTTTATTCCATTTAAAAACAGTTAAAGAATTTTTAGCCAAATTTTTGATTTGAATACAGAGCTGAAGACTAATTGTTCAATGAATAAAAATCAAGTTTTTTTTATTATTTTTTAACTATTACAATCATTATGATTCTCAGAACTAGTCAAATAAATGACGATGTAACAAAGGAGATTATGACACCCCCTAACAGTTTTTTAATAAAAAGTTTTATCAATTTAGTGTGGTAGTGTTAATCAATTTGTAATTATGAGAACATATGTTGAGAATAATTATATAATACTATCAATTAAAAATATTTTTTGTAAAATTACCTATTTTAAATGCTGAGAAAATTAAAATAAAAATTTTCAAAAGCTATCCCTTCAACAGGAATTAATAATCGTGCTTTGTCTCTCGCATGGTTTTCCGCAAAAATAGTGTCTGGATATACGTCTTTACTTTGTTCTCTACTCCGAGCGCCTCCAAATGATTCTTGGAGAATTTTGACACAATTCCGTCACAAGTCATAACGACAGGGACTTTTAATTTTACCCGGTGGATTAGCTCCATTTGCTAGAAAGTCATATTTATGGAACTTTTTCACTTCTATCAGCTTGAGACAATTTTTTGAAGTTATCCCAACCTCGATAAGTGTAATCGTGTTGCTTGATTTATCGTCGACAAAATGTCGAATTTTTTATTCGGGATAGTATTATTCGTCAGGAGCTTTGGATCAATTCGGATTTCCACAAATCTGACTGGGTTCTTAATTTATCGACTTTTATCTCACATTGACTGCAGATGAAAGCATTTTTCCACTTCGTTATGGTGTCAATTTCTTACAGACGTTTATTTTAAAAACATAATATTCATTAAGTGCTTCGGGACATACAATAAATAA
>NW_021833912.1:47500-52843 GCF_006345805.1 Octopus sinensis | reverse complement strand
ACATAAATATATATGCACGTATGCACACGAACAGTTTAAATTACCCGCCTAAAACTCCTCGTGCGATAGGTCAAAATATATCACCGCAGTGAATATAATGACGAAATAAATTTATAAATTTAAATAATTATATATATATATATATAACAAAAGGAAGAGATAAAAATCCCACCTGAACAGTATGTTCCGACACAGCATTCAATTTTTAAAATTCTTAAATTCCTCATGTTGCTTAAAGTTTAAAAAATTTCTTTATATTAAATCTGATGAGAGAAATATAGGTGATTTTTATGTTTGGAATTAACTCGCCCATGCCAGCCTATTTGCACCTGCTCAAGATTACTTTCTCATCTATTTGGATTACCGCGATATATTCACCATCCGCGTATTTTAAATACCCTCATTGATTTTAATACGGACATACAACCTCGCAAGTACATTTATGTATTTCTATATATTTATATATTTATGAATTTTCATATTATATCTTATGCATATGAATGCACATATGTATGCTGTTGAGTATTCCGACGGTTTGAAATATATTGAATGAATATGAACACTGACCTTTGAAATTTGTTCTCTCTTTCTTGGTTTTATATTCCCGAGGCTCTGTTAGAGCGCTAATTAGTTGTGCTGTATAAGGGGATAATTATCCCATTTATTTCTTCATGATATATATATATACACATATAGTTTCTTATTTATTCTTTGTAAGCCTAGTACTTATTCTATCGGTCTCTTTTTCCCGAACCGCTAAGTCACGGAGATGTAAACACACCAACATCGGTTGTCAAGCGATGGTGGTTGGGAGAAACACAGACACACAAACACACACACACAAAGACACACACACGCACACGTATATATATACGATGGGATTCTTTCAGTTTCTGTCTATCAAATCCACTCACAAGGCTTTGGTCGGCCCGAGGCTATTGTAGAAGACACTTGCCCAAGGTGCTACGCAGTGGGGCTGAACCCGGAACCATGAAGTTGAGAGCAAGCTTCTTACCACACAGCCCCAAAATTATATATATATATATATATATATATATATATATATTTACTCATATACATATATATATGTATGTATATATAAATATAAAGTAAGCCTCGTTACCTATCGTTCTCTTTTACTTTCGCTTTTATTTGGAATGTTAGCGTTAAGACACAATCTTTTCTGTTTAGAGTTAAATTTTTGAGATGGCACAACTGAATTAAATGCTATATTACTCTGGTAACATGGTCGCAATGAACTCCCATCGATCACGAGGAACTTCTTTTACTGGTTGATCAATTTTCATTTTCATGTTTGTATGCATTGATACATTCCTCAATATTGTCAGTTTGCAATTCTCGGAGATCTGTTCTAGAGTATATTTATACTATCTTCTTTCTCTTGGTACTCTATAATCCTTATACCATAACGTTCGACCACAGATGCAATCGAAACGTCAATCTCAGCCAACAATTGCAATCGCACCCACAACTACAACTGTAACAACAGCAATGTCCTTTCATGATCATGACTACAATCTCAAACCCTAACCACAACCATAATCATAGCCACAATCACCATCCAATCACAATCGCATCTAATATCACAATCAACTGCAATCCTAACTCCAAGTACAATCGCAAGGACTACAATCACAGTCACGGTGACATTCGCAATCTAGTCACAATCAAAACCAAAAACTGCAGCCACGTTTACGGTCATAATGATAACTGCATTCAGAATCACAACCACGGCCGTAACCAGGATTGCAGTAATAATTACAGTTCGAACCGTAACGACAGCTGCATTCACAGCCGTGATCACAGCTGTCAGTGTCTAGATCATCTTCCACCCGGATCATCGCCTAATCCCAAACAATCGTTGCAATCATCACCTCGATCCTCGTTTCTTTCATCGCATCGCTGATGTAGAAGATATGCAGTTTAGATAAACAGCAATGGCGGCGACAAAAAAACAGCAGTAGCAACAACAACAACAACAACAACAAGAACAACAGTAGTAGCAGAAGCAGAAGCAGCAGCAACATCGATAACAAGACAAACTCTACAAGAACGACAAATAAATAAATAAAAGGAATAACAGTAAACACTACCACCACCGAAACAACAATAATGACATCTATGAAGACCACCACCACCACTAGCACTGCAATCACTACCACCACCACTAGCACTGCAATCACTACCACCACCACCACCATCACCACCACAACCACCACAATCACTACCTCAGTCACCTTACCACAACTACTACTACCACCACCACCACCACCACAAGCACTGCAATCACTACCACCACCACCTTATCACAATCACCACCACTACCACCACCACCACCACCACCCCACCACCACCACCACCACAACAACAATCACTACCACCGCCACCTTACTACAACTACTACCACCACTACAGCCACTATAACCATAACCACTACCACTACAACCTCCACTTCCACCACCACCGCCACTCCCACCGCCGCCACAGTCACTACAATGCCGCTTCCGCCACCGTTACTACCACTATTTCCACCGCTTCCACCACTCCCGCCGCCTCCACCGCTGCTACCCTCGCCGGTGCCGCCGACAATACCACTCCCACCACTCATCATCACTACTACCACTGCTTCTAATACTAATCAAATACAAATAATGTCACCTGCATTAGTTCTCTTACACACACCAGTCAACCCCCATCATTATCATTAGCAGCACCAACATTACCAGCACCTCAAACAACGCTGACAGCCTCACCACCTTCGGCCACATTACCAACGCCATCATCATCACCACTACCAGCACCACTAGCACCACCCTCAACAAAATACCACCACAATCACTACCACCACAATCACCACCACCACAACCACCACCACCACCACCGCCGCCGCAACCACCACCACCACCACCACGACGACCACCAGCACCACCAGTACCACCACAACCACCAGCACCACCACCACCACCACCGCCGCCGCAACCACCACCACGACCACCACCACGACCACCAGCACCACCAGTACCACCACAACCACCAGCACCAGCACCACCACCACCACCACCACAGCCACCACAGCCACCACCACCACCACAACCACCATCACCACCACCACCACCACCACCACCGCCGCCGCCGCAACCACGACCACCACGACCACCAGCCACGACCACCACGACCACCACGACCACCACCACCACCACCACAACCACCACCACCACCACCATCAGCCTGCTCCAAAAATACATATCATCACCTTCATAATTACCAGCACAAATACCGCCAACATAATAAAAAAAACAAACAACTTCCATAACAAGAAACACCACTGTTAATATCGGCAAAACAACTGGAGCATAATACCACCAGCACCAGCATCAACACCAGCACCACCAACACCACCAACACCATTATTCTACCACGCTAACTACAGACATCCTAGACTGCATCTAGAAAAGACCCAGCCTACTGACTGCCACAATTACTCATTGACGCATCTCAACCTTTGGTCTATAGGCACGATGTCTTCTCCGTTATTTCTTCTGTTCTATAATTGCTTGGCTCGTGTCACTCTAACACGGGCATTCGTCTCTCTTGCTCTCAACATCCTTGTTGCATCCAACCTATCAAGCCCCGCACTAATATCACTACGTCCTATATTTCTTTGATTGTCGGTCTACTGAATTCCTTCCTTGCTCCTATTTCTTTCCCGCAGGCGTAGAAGAACAAAGGTTCAAGAGGAACATTAATAACATCGAACTCAATGGTCGAAGAGGACCTGTGAAAGTCATGGACATTGCCACTTCCTCCTATTTCAATAAGAGAAAAAATAATCGTCAAGAAGTTTGGTTTGCTTCTCAAATACATGGTTCCGGGTTCAGCCCCACTACATGGCACCTTGAGCAAGTGTATTCTACAAAAGCCTTGGACCGACCAAAGCCTTGTGTGCAGAGCCATCCATCCATTATATACGAACATATAGAATTTCAATTTTTCGGACATAAATGCTTAGATAGTCTTTGAAAGAAATGATGGCTTTTTGCACTTGCTGTTGCAGACCCAGAGATATAGCTGGTTCGGCAAAGAGAGACCGATAGAATAAGTACTAGGCTTACAAAGAATAATTCCTGGGGTCGATTTCTTCGACTAAAGGCGCTGCTCCAGCATGGCCGCGGTGAAATAATTGAAACAAATAAAAGAATATAAAACGCCATTCGGAGAAAAAAAAACCCGACTATCCTGGAATAAATATAGAGACATCCTTGTTTTTGAATACATACGCAAGCACCAACACAACGAGTACTGTTGGAACATTCCCATCAAAACAACTGTCAAGTGTGAACATGATAAGCCGGATATTGTTGTTTGGGACAGACAAGAAAAAAGTATGTACTGTTACAGAGATCAACTGTTCTGCTGATATGAATATCTCTAAAAATCAAAGAGGATAACTATGAACAACTGCTTCGAAACCTCCAGCTTCTATCAGGTTGAGTTAAAAGTAACCAACGTTTTGAACCATGAAGAATTTGTACCGGATTTTTAAGGTTTTGAATTTTTTTAAACACTTTTTTTTTTTTGCAATTCTCTGAAAATAAAGATATAGACTTGCCCAAATGCATCAATAAATTAACATTGATATTTTTTCACCGTTGTTACAATCATCTGAAACGGAACTGTCAAAGCACTATATTCGAGCAATTTTGCTATTCAACTTCAAAAAAGGATGTAAAGCAGCTGAAACTGCTTGCGATATCAATGAAACGCTTGGTGAGGAAATGACCAGTGAGTGGTCAGCTCGGAAATGGTTTAAACAATTTCGCAGTGGAAACTTGAGCCTTGAAGATCATGAGCGTAGTGGACGCCCATCTGTCATCGATGACGGTCAATTAAAGACCGTCATTGAGAAAGATCAACGTAAAACTACTTGAGAACTGGCAAAAGAACTTAAAGTTAGCCAGAAAACAGCCTGCAACAATTTGCATGCGACCGGAAAAATCAAAAATGCTTGACAAATGGGTACCACACGATTTGAATGAAAATCAGAAAATGTGCAGATACAAAATTTGCTAGTTGCTTTTCCTCCGTATCCAGACCGATCCATTTCTCGACCGTATTGTAACTTGCGATGAAAAGTGGATTCTGTACAATAATAAAAAACTTTCTTCGTAGTTGTTGGACCAAAATGAAGTACCGAAAATCTTCCCTAAACACGGGGCTCTTCAAAAAGAAGGTTATGGTCACTGTTTAGTGGTGTACTGTTGGAATCATCCACTATAACGTCTTAAAATCCGGAAAAACCCATTACTGCAGAAACATATTGCT
>NW_021833912.1:25000-42500 GCF_006345805.1 Octopus sinensis | reverse complement strand
TATTATTATTATTATTATTATTATTATTATTATTATATGATTATTATCATTATTATTATTATTATTATTGTTATTATTAGAACGCTTAGTTTTATTCCTATATTACTCTATGTGACCCGCGGAAGAACATTTGAAAAAAAAACATAAAATGAAAGGAATTGAAAATGAAAATCAGAAAAAAAATGTAAAGCTAATAATATGAGGATGACAATAATAATAATAATAATAATAATAATAATAATAATAATAATAATAATAACAACAACAACAAAAACAACACATAAATAATACATTAATAAGTAGAGTAAAGGCAATGTTTATAAATAAACGTGTATAAACAGTATACATTATGCAATTGCAAGGATATTTTCAGGATAATTTGACCTCTATAAATATGTAGCTATTCTACGGTCTGATGACAATGTGTATGTGTGTGTGAAGAGAGAGAGAGAGAGTGAGAGAGAATGAAAGCCTAGTAGAGATATACTGAAGAGAAGGGATAGTGTTAGTGTATGTGATTTTTTAATGAGCAATACATATATACATATATACGCATATATATATGTGTATATATTATCTATATAATATATATATATATATATTATATATATATATATATATTATCTATATGTATATATATAGGGAGAGTTTACGAAAAAAAAAACAAAAGACAAAGACAGGTGGTGTACAAACAACGCTCAGAGGATAGAAAAAGTCTTTTATGTTTCGAGCCTACGCACTTCTACAGAAAGGGACACAGAAAAAACAAGGAGAGAAAAAAGGAGAGAAAAAGGAAGAAAAAATGTGTGTGTAGTGGCTAATGATCTATCATGGCGTCTGATATATATATATTTGCGGTTAGTTGTCCATAGATTGGAAAAATGTACACTTTAAAAGAGAAATTGAACGATTATACTTTTATAGTGTCGAGTAGTATATTCTTGGATAAGGCATATAAGTGGTTAGAATGCTACCGTCGGTTTCGAACCGGCTTTTCTATTTGACGATATTGACGACATTTTGGACAAATTGACCGGAAGCACATCGCCTTAATTCTACTGGAGTTGAATATGCTGTTCCAATTCGGTTGGTGCTGATGAAAAGTGGAAAACGAATAGTGATGAAACCTTATGACATTTTCTGGGAAGGAAAGAAAAGGTACCTTTTTCCTTTGATGAATGGATAAACTTTTTATACATTATAGGCATAGGAAATTATTCAATAGGCATAACTTAATGGTCTCCTTCAGCTGTGGATTTAATGCAACGAATAGTGAACACTTCAAAGCCTCACATGTATAAATATATGTAGAGTTTTGAGGCGTTTTGACATGTCATCTTTTGTCGGTATTTAGTGCGGATTTTTCTCAGAGTTTTTATTAGTCTGAAAGAATGATGAACATATGTATGTGCGCGCGCGCGTGTGCATGTATGTGAGTGTGTGAGCTTAGTAGTAGTAGTAGTAGTAGTAGTAGTATAGTAGTAGTAGTAGTAGTAGTAGTAGTAGTAAGTAGTAGTTATAGGTAGTCACTCCACGTATTGGATTATTTGTAGAAATGAAGACGCCTCAAAAAATAAAAAGGTTCCATTCTTATATATCAGTTTGGTTTACCATTAAAATTCTGGCTTGAGCTGCAACTGAAAAATGCGGTGCTGAAATTGCCTATCAAAGGCGGCTTCTCCTTGAACAGGTGAATATAGATGAAAATAGAAAATGAAACAGCAAAATATTTCGCAATACTCAAAAAACAGTTAATTTAAATAGAGAATATAACCATGATATTATATATATATATATATATATGTATGTGTGTGTGTGTATAGTTGAAATTTACAAAAAACAAAAGACGAAGACAGGTGTGTAAACAACAAACAGATGTATTAGTATAACGATCGGTAAGGTGAGAAAGTCTTTTACGTTTCAAGCCTATGCTCTTCAACATAAAGGAAGATTTTAAAATAAATAGAAGAGAATAATATCAAATATAAATATAAATATAAATATATCTATAAATATATATATATATATATATATAATATATATATATATATATATATATATATATCTATATATATATATATATATATATATATAATATATATATATATATATATATATATATATATATATAAAGTAATGTAAGGATAAGCAACTTTGGCAAGTCAACTTGCCGGTCAAAGTCTAATTTGCCTGTCCTTATATTTACTTCCCTATCCGCTCAAGTTGAAACCTCTTGAGCACTAATAAGTGTATTCTATACGGAGAATATTTGATTCTAAATCCACAAGTTTTTTATTTTCTCTTATTCCTTTCTGTTGAAGAGCGTAGGCTCGAAACGTAGAAGATTTTCTCACTTTCCCGAGCGTCAAATTAATACACCTATTCGTTGTTCATACACCTGTCTTCGCTTTTTGTTTTTCCTGTAAATTTCAACTATATACACACACAAAAACACACACAAACACACACACATACACATTCTCTTCTATCAAATACAAATACACAGCCACACAAACACACACACACACGCATACACACATATAACACAATTTGTAGTGCAATATATGGACTCATAGAATCCAGTGGCAATCACAGAAAGCTTCTCTAGTGGATTCAATGTAACATCATTAGTGTTACCATAATGTTCTGATGAATTGAAGAGCTAGCCTTCTATATCTGCATTGACTTGTAATTGTACATTTATGCTGTGCAATGAGTAGCATGTATATTAGTGCAGACATATAAAATAATTTATGAAATTATTATTATATGATGAAGGCTGCGAAACGGCCGTAATCCAATAGTTATTAAGTGATTAAATAAATATATTTACATCTCATACCTCCTGATGTTTTATTTTCTCTCTCTCTGTCTAATACACCTCTCTTTGTCTAATACACACACACACACACACACACACACAACACACATACACACACCACGCACACACACACATACACACACACACATATATGCACATATATTTTATGTATAGTTATGGTTTACATATTTTAAGATGACTAGCTGTTTCTGAGAAAAGAAGTTCGACTTTGAGCATTCTTGGTTTGATCAGGTTTTTGACAGCTATACCCACACATATACATACATATGTACGTACAAATATATGCATATATGTGCGCCTACACACACATGTATGTATATATGCATATTTATGCATATACGTATCTATCTATCTATCTATCTATCTATCTATCTATCTATCTATCTATCTATCTATCTATCTATCTATCTATCTATCTATCTATCTATCTATCTATCTATCTATCTATCTATCTATCTATAAACGATTAAAACGATAAATATAAATTAATAACTATAAAATGTAAATAATTTCCAATTCATTATAAAAATGCTAATTTAATGTTTGAAATTCAATGCATAATTCAGTAAATCGCTAATATTTTGATGTTAGCCAGGAACAATTTCTCCGTGACATTCAGCCTTATTATCTATACTAACCCATAGCAATGTATAAACGACATATTGTGTGGGCTGTTTCAAAATGCATTAAATAACGTGCCATAAAGATAGAATGAATATTGCCTCTCGCTTAATGTCTTCCTAAAACAAGTAAATGTGTATTACATCATTGAGCTAATATTTAGATACGTAGTCTGTGTATTTAACATAATAATTGTAACATAGGCACAATGTCTGAAATTTTGGTGGAGGAGAAAAGTCGATGAAAATAACCTCAGAACTTGACTGACATTTTATTATATCGAACAGGATGGATGAAAGGCAAAGTTGACCTCGGCGGGATTTTAATCAAAATTTAAACAGCCGGAAGAAATACCACAAAATCCGACGCTCTAACGCCTTTGCCGAACTAAAGCCCTGTGTAGCAGAGAAATAATGAATATATATATATATATATATATATATATATATATATATATATATATATATATACACATACACATACACACACACACATACATACCACACACACACATAGTGAATATCTATCTATCTATCTGTCTGTCTATCTATGCGCATATATAGATGTATGTAGGGGCATGAGTGGCTGTGTGGTATGTAGTTTGCTTACCAACCACATGGTTCCGGGTTCATTCCCACTGCGTGGTACCTTGGGCATGTCTCTTCTACTATAGCCTCGGGCCGACCAACGCCTTGTGAGTGGATTTGGTAGACGGAAACTGGAAGAAGCCCGTCGTATATATGTATTTATATATATGTATGTATGTATGTATATGTTCGTGTGTCTGTGTTTGTCCCCCCACCATTGCTTGACAACCGATGGTGCTGTGTTTACGTCTCATAACTTAGCGGTTCAGCAAAAGAGACTGATAGAATAAGTACAAGGCTTACAAAGAATAAGTCCTGGGGTCGATTTACTCGACTAGAAGGCGGTGCTCCAGCATGGCCGCAGTCAAATGACTGAAACAAGTAAAAGAGTAAAGAGTATATATATATATATATATACACACACACACACATTCGAGATCTGATCAATAAGTATCCTGACTATGGCCTTAGTAACGAAGCTAAAGCACGCAGAGTAAAGCCACATGGCAAAGATTGACCTTGAACGCTGCTGTACATACGCAGTAAGTTTTAACGTTCTAGCTCACTTCCGCTGTTTGCAGCAGTGCTCGGAAGGAAGGTGTGTAGCGCATGATCGTCGCATTGACCATGACAGAGAATGTTGTCATGCCGACGTCTGCTCAGAGGCTTGCGCAAAGTTGCAGAAAGTGTATGAAGAGGAGTGAATGAACTGCACCTCTGGCATCACAGTTTTGTTGCTTAACAACTGCTCGGCACATCTCCGGACTTCCTTCTTCCCAGCTACTTGTTCTGCTGTGATAATTTTATTGGTTTCACATTGTGCTTTTCCATCCTGGAGTTTCTGGATCACAGTTGCAAAAGTTTCACCATGAATGTTGTATGTCTTGGATGTAACGCAGGAGGAATATCTTTTTCGGATTTCTTCCAGCTACAGAGCATCTTGGTTAAATTCCTTCTCGTCATTCCAGATTTTTCTCCAGAAGGAATATATGTCTTCTCGTGAAGGAGCTTCCGTGATATTTATTGCTCCTCCTCTCATGTCTCTGTATACTGCTGCCTGATTGCGGTTAATTGTTTTTGTTTATTGTTCCTCTCTCGGTTATTCTCTTCTGATGTCGGAGTTTTTCACTGACAGCTTTTAGCTCCTGCTTGAGGGTAATCAGTTTGCAAGTGAGTGTCCTCTTTTTGCTGTCTTCAAATATCATTTCTATCTCCTTCTTTACTCTCTTTTGGTGGGACGTATAGGGATTTGCTCGCTGCATGCAATAAGCATCATTACATAACTGATGGTCTTCCGTAAACTAGTTATCTTTTTCTCTGTCTTCAAAACTCATGATGGTATTTCCTTTGTTATTTCGGTTTCGTTTACTTTTTGAATATCATTCATGTACTGTTTTACAGCAGTAGCCAGTGCATCTAGACAGGCGTTAATCTGCCAGTATGTATGTATGTATGTATGTATGTATGTATGTAGTATGTATGTATGTATGTATGCATGCATGCATGTATGTATGTATGTATGTATGCATGCATGCATGTATGTATGTATGTATGTATGCATGTATGTGTGTGTATGTACGCACGTATATATGTGGCTTTATGTGTGCATGTATACATGCACACATATATAGACACATACACACACACACACACACACACACACATATATATAGGGAGAATTCATGAAAAAACAAAAGACGAAGACAGGTGGTGTAGAAAAC
Source organism: Octopus sinensis (assembly GCF_006345805.1). Taxonomy (NCBI): domain Eukaryota; kingdom Metazoa; phylum Mollusca; class Cephalopoda; order Octopoda; family Octopodidae; genus Octopus; species Octopus sinensis. Next base: position 36,729 of record NW_021833912.1, on the reverse strand, counting down.
AAACAGATGTATTAGTATAACGCTCAGGAATTGAAAAAGTCTTTTACGTTTCGAGCCTACGCTCTTCCACAGAAAGGAACACAGAAAGAAACAAAGAGAGAAACAAGGAGAGAAAAGAAATTTGTGTAGTGGGTACCGATCTATCATGGCGATATATATACATACATACATACATACATATATATATATATATATATATATATATATATATATATATATATATATATATTAGATATATATATATATATATATATATACATATATATATATTTGTAATCCTTTAATAGCCTGTCATTTACTTTGGATTTTGTTTTACACAAGAAGGATCTGAATAGAGAACATGGATATAACGAATTATTTGCTTCCTTTATAGTTAAATGGACAGAGCAATTTAAAAGTTAGTGTCCTCCTGCGCGGAACACAATGCCATATCGGCGAAAAGATAGGCTATCGCGTCAAAACAACAGTACGATACAAATATCCTAGCAAATTGGCTGGCAGCAATTCTCAAGAGATTTTGATAAAAGAGAAGAAAAGAAAAGCAATCGGAATAAAAACCACTTCAGGAAAATGAAGCAACAGTTATTAGCATTCGGATTCTGTATCATCAATAAAAGTATAATCAAGCTGTTTTAAAATATGACGTATGCAGTTATCGTCTGTCTGTTTGGGAGGGAATATTGAACGCGTAGTAACTGTAATTGTTGATAGCTTCAGGCGACTGACTCGATACAAACTTAATAGATCTTTCTTTTCATTTATCTTCCATATTTCTTCTATATTTATTCTTTTTAATCTCCCTATTCGGCTTTACAACCGTCTTTATACTTCTCCATCAACTTTCCAGATACACACAACCAATGAAAATTTCATTATTCAATTACGTTTGTTAGTTTAGTATTTACTTCGTTGAACATTCGTATTTTATCGAAGTATCTTTGAAATCTTTTATAGACGTTTTGTCCCTTTTCTATATATTTTGTTTCTCTTCCCTTTTAATCTTTTTCTAATAGAAAAATGTTTTATTGTTTCTGGGATGAGAAGACAGCAAAAGCGATCATAAACTTTCGTTAGCAGTTTCGTATTTCTCGAGCGAGCCATTAGAATGTAAAGTTAATGTATAAAATACTCGTTCGCAGGAATGTTAGGAGCATCTGCTGTCTCTTGAGAAATGACGAGCTAACACACACACATATATATATTAGAGCGTTTTGGTTGCGTTTGGCCATGCGTGCTAGTAGTAGTAGTAGTAACTAGTTGGACCTGTGAAGAATTCACGGATAATTTAAATATCGTACAACGAATAATTATCATTTAATCAAAACTGTTTAATTCGCACTATTTAGGTTAACGAAAAATTCTATTATCCTTTATGTTATATTTATTAATAAATTAATACTTTTCCATTGTGACAACAATTCAGGATCTCTCTTGAGAATTTTAGAGGTCCACAGTATCGACAAATAACATTCATATCACCAATATGGAATCCTGAAGGTTGATCTTCATTTATGGCATTTCTTCACTCTTTTACTCTTTTACTCTATTACTTGTTTCAGTCATTTGACTGCGGCCATGCTGGAGCACCGGCTTTAGTCGAGCAAATCGACCTCGGGACTTATTCTTTGTAAGCCCAGTACTTATTCTATCGGTCTCTTTTGCCGAACCGCTAATTGACGGGGACGTAAACACACCAGCATCGGTTGTCAAGCAATGCTAGGGGTACAAACACAGACACACAAACATATATATACACACACACACACATATATATTTATACATATATACGACAGGTTTCTTTCAGTTTCCGTCTACCAAATCCACTCACAAGGCATTGGTCAGCCCGGGGCTATAGTAGAAGACACTTGCACAAGATGCTACGCAGTTGGACTGAACCCGGAACCATGTGGTTGGTAAGCCAGCTACTTACCACACAGCCACTCCTGCGCCTGTTGAACTGTTGAACTCTGTTTCTTATATTCTGTAGATAAGCTTCTCTCTCCTCGGGATTCATGTTATTTCTTCTCTCTTGATTTCTGTTTCTTCTATTCTGAAGATAACGTTCTCTCTCCTCTTGGTTCATATTATTCCTCATTTCTTGCATTTGTTCTCGAATACGGACACGGATTTCTTGCCTCACTTCTGCTGGTAACCTTTGTCATCGTCTTCTCTGTCGCTCTCTTGCTGCCGCTCTTTGTTGACTTATTCTCTATTCCATTTTTAAGAATGGTTGAACTTGTGATATAAGAAAACAGTCCTTTAGCGTGACAAACACCGACGGTAGAAGCGTATTAATATATAAAATGCTAAAGCGAATTATATGTAATCATTTGTAACTATACTACGATGAATTATATGCAAAGTTATAAATTATATGCAGGAATATAATGCAAAGTTAAAATAGCTTTAGCTACACTACATGTTTCCGTGACAAATCTTTACTTCTGGAAGTTTACGGTCGCATCCCACCATTTTTAATTTTCATAGGCTGAACGTAAATTGTGTCCAGAGGAAAAAAATTGGGAATGTTATGTAAGTTTTTGTTTATTATTCAATATTTTCAATAATTATGGATTAATTATTTCAGATGTATCATATTTATGTATCCAGTGAAAAACAAAAAACAAAAAAAAGAATATCAAAGCTTACACCTCCCGGGGATGTGGAAATGAGGTTTGTGCAATGTGCAGGCTATGAAATGTTGAATTGAAAATATATAAAATTATATTGTATGAAAATGTATGATTATTTGTAGTATAACACAAAAATAATAAAAATTATGCAATAATTAAATATGGTCACTATTTAAAGATGCTTACATTTTTTATGTTTTCCGTGAAGTTTTCACTGGATCCAGGTGGGTTATGTAAATCTGTAGAATACGTCAGGTATATTTCATATGATAGAAAGAGAGAAAGAAAAAAAGGGAGAGAGAGAGAAAGGCAGACAGACATTTAAGTATTAATATAAGTATATATTAAGTTATTGTGTGGAAGTATATGTGAAATATATCCGTTACAACACTTTCCGATATTATATATAGATAATATATCGTCCTTTTTTCTTTCTCGAATTTAATCCTGACTTATCACTCTTAGCGTAACAAACACCGACAGTACAAGCGTATTAATATATAGATAATAATAATAATAATAATAATAATAATAATAATAATAATAATAATAATAATAATAATAATAATGATAATAATAATAGTAGTCATGATGGCTATATTGGGTTTAGAATATTTCTACTTCAGTGTCACATTGATGGTATGCATTGCTCTCTCACTCAATAATAATAATAATAATAATCCTTTCTACTAGAGGCACAAGGTCCGAAATTTTGGGGAAGGAGACTAGTCGTTTATATCAACTCCAATGTTTCACTGGTACTTAATTTATCGACCCCGAAAAGATGAAAGGCAAAGTCGACCTCGGTGGAATTTGAACTCAGAACGCAGCGACGGGTGAAATACTGCTAAGCATTTCGTCCAGCGCACTAGCGATTCTGCCAGCTCGCTGTCTTGATAATGATAGTAATAATAATAATAATAATAATAATAATAATAATAATAATAATAATAATGATGATGATGATGATGATGATGATGATGATGATGATGATGATGAGATGATGATAATAATGATGATAATAATGATGATAATAATGATAATAATAATGATAATAATAATGATAATAATAATGATAATAATGATAATGATAATGATGATAATGATAATAATAATGATGATAATAATAATGGTGATGATAATAATGATGATGATGATGATGATGATGATGATGATGATGATGATGATGATGACGATGACGATGACGATGACGATGACGACGACGACAGCAATAACAATTATAACAATAATAATAATAATAATAATAATAATAATAATAATAATAACAATAATAATAATAATAATAATAAAACCTGGTTGGATAGCAATATGGACGTGTAGGCATCTATTTTCATAAAAGATTTGAAATAATGCAATAACATCACCCAAACCAAAACCAGCATAAAAAAAAATATTGACACAAATCCAATAGTCATTTAGTTTATCCATTAAATATCGCTATCGCATACAAAGTCTATTTAAAAACAAATCAGCTACGTCTACACTTAAATCAATTAACTAGGTGGTGTGATCACGATAATGACGAACCGCATGGATTAGAAGCGGTGTTCCTTGAAAAGGCTTTATCCGAATACAAAAGACCAATGTACTACTATTGGCGTCACAAAAATTAATAAAGAGAACCTAGGAACAATGGATAATACTTTAAATATTACGTTCCTATTACATATCAACGCAATAGACAATACGCTTCAGAACTATAAATAGCAAGTGTGAGTTATGGAAACGAAAATTAAACAAAAAAGTGAATACAAAAATATTGCAAGTTGGCTTATCCTAGTTGTCAAGGAATCCCGAAATATGTTAAGAACTGCATACAACTGAAAAGTTCCTTGATAAGGTCTCTAATTTCTAACTGAAATACCTGACCAGTACTCACTGGAATATAGTAGAAGCATCCAATAAACTGATGAGCAAGCCAAAAGATCAACAACCAGTAGTCTGCTGAAAGGAAAACATTAATTCTTCCAAACAAAACCAACAAAGTCATTCCAAAAACTATCATCAATGCAATGCTGTATTTATAGTCAAGATACTTAACTCTCACTGGTTTAATTCATTTAGATGTAAATAGGTAGAAGGAATAGTTAATTATATTCTATTAACTGGAATTGCATTGCGTTCTCGCGTTGCTAGTCTATCAACTGGCTTTGCCATAATAAAAATATGCTGCTATAGGCGGCGAGCAGGCAAAATCGTTAACCTTCCTTGTTAATAACATACTAAAAATTTTACAACTGTATTCTGAAATAGGCTGGTTACAATGACATATTATGAATGGAGAAGAATAATGCTGAAAATGGATGTATTGCTTTAAAGAGTAATGATTTGTATTCAAGTTCTCACTGGCATATTCAGGTAATCCAAATTTAACTTGATTCATAGTTGGAACTCCCCGAGTAGATCCAGGATTTTTACATCTCCTCTGTCAGAGATTCCCTTAAAATGGCAGTGTGCGGCTAAGATGCTATTCCTGTCAGAGTATTACCACTAACAACAAATTCTAGACGTCTGAAGAATTCTAGTGGCTGTATTCCAGTCGAATCATAAACTGCTGATCACGTTCGGAGCCACCAACTTAACATTTTCAGGAAGATAGATCGTACATCGACATCTAAACCTTTCCGAAACCAAATCTACTATTCTTCTCACTCCAAACTGACCGAAGGTTGTGTATATCTCATAGTCTTCAAAAACGTTTGCGTGATTGTTTGCAGGAAATCATTATTTCACTAATATCCAGTATAGCCAAACTCAGTGATCTTACTTTCAAACTAATCCCAAGTCAAGTACATCATACACCTAACTCTTAATGAGGCCGTGTTTGGTGGATAAAAAATGGGAAAAGGCCAGTTATTTTATTGTCTCGGAAAACGGTCAATGAAATCTTCTTGGCTGCGAATGGTCATTGAAAATCTTTTCCCCCAAATTCTTAATTGTGATTTTTCAAAAAATTCCCACTACTTCTTGGAATTTTTTCTAACAGTCATGTTAACTTCTAATGTTTCTCTTAGATGTTTATAATGAAATACTCATATCGAAATAGTCATATAAGACTTTAAAAAGAACAGCATGAGAGTAAAACCTCCAAAAAATCCCAATCTATATTAGAAGCCTATGAAATGAAGATTACCTATAGCAACTCTCAATGATGACTAAGGATGCCGGAAAAGGCAACTACAGATAAGACAGAGAAGAATGATAAAAGAAATGAAGAAGAAATTGGTAACTTAAGCAACGAATAATGAACAAAGGAAAGTTCTTTCCGAAAATTCTAAATAAGGGGTCCTTAGGAAGAATAATCTTTTAGTAAATAACGAAATTCTAAAATGTCACTTTAAAACTCCTCCCGAAGCAAGCAGCTATCAATATATATAGGGTGTTCGTAAATGACCTTTACAATTTTAAAAGTTCTGAAAAAAAGAAAAATTAAGATAACTCAGCAGAGTTTATTAGAAAACACATTGGCAAACAAATAAAGTTTTATTAAAAACAATAGAACACTTCTCAATAGAGAAGTGCACGCAATAAACAGATACAACAAATTGTGGAAGTAGTAAAGATAATGTACGGACACCCTGTATTTGTTGAAGTATTGTAAGATTGATATGCCTTTGGTAAGATTGAAGTGTTGTGAGGTGTTTCTTCTATGATCCTAGCCTAAGCTGAGACTCTGGATGGGCAGTCTGCAGTGGCACCCAAACAAGGTAAGTCATGGGAGCCACAACCACTTGTATGTAAGTTATTGACTAATAAGACTCTGTGATTTGGAGGGAATATGTTTCTTTTCATGCTATATAGTCCCAGGAGGTGTTGAACTGAACGCTTGAAACTGACAACATTTTCCTCAGTTTTACAGTGATATCAGTGCTTACAGCTATAAGTTGTTCCTTCTCTGCATTGGCAGTTTACATCTAGACAGACTGGGTTATTTGAGAGTTAAGTGTATTAAGCACAGGTTAGGAACAGCTGAAATAATTATTTAACACAGATTTCTCATGCAGCATTGTATAACCATTTCATGTAATTATAGGTATATTCATAAATTTTGTATTAATTTACATTTGAAGATATAGCCGCCATATCATGGCGATGTATATCTTTATATACAGCAATGGAATAATGTAAGAGACGGGACAAACTCGAACTCTTTAGAAATAGAATTAAATGTAATAAATTTCGCATTACTAAAGAATCCATTATTGAGTTCTCGTTGTTAAAGTATAGATTATGTATAACCGCCATTTTACTTCACATACAAAAGTCAGATTTATATGATATAAAGAAGGCATTATTCGGCTATTAATTAGAATAGGTACTAATTAGCATAAAGATGTAAGCAGCATCAGAGAGATAATTAAATAACTTTCCAATGTTATATTAATGGAGTTTTTATTATAGAGAATTCTTGTCAAAATTTGTGCATTCGATTAATGTAGTTTGAAACTATTGTTGTCCATAATTTTTATACTGAATACAATCAATATTGATTGATATACTTGATAGTTGGTTAAGAAAACAGAACATAGACTGCTTAATAAAAGAAACGAAGAATACTGTGAGAGATTTGCAGCTGCCCGAGTCAATATTGTGCCAGAGTAACGGCTATAAGGTCGATGATTCGTATGCTATCATCAATGCAATACTGTTTCTATAGTCAAGAGACTTAACTCTCACTGGTTTAATTCACTTAGTTGTAAATAGGTAGAAGGAATAGTTAATTATATTCTGTCAACTGGCATTGCATTGTGTTCTCGCCGTTGCTAGTCTATCAAATGGCTTTGCCATAATAGAAATATTATGCTGCTATAGGCGGAGAGCTGGCAAAATCGTTAGCGCGCCGGGCATTCGTCCGTCTTTACGTTCTGAGTTCAAACTCTGCAGAGGTCGGTTTTGTCTTTCATCCTTTCGGTGTCGATAAAATGAGTACCAGTTGAGCACTAGGGATCTATGTAAGCGACTTACTCCCTCAGCCGAAATTTCTGGCCTTGTATCAAAATTTGAAATTAATATCACGCTGTAGTAATAGCACAGTAAGATTTTCGAGTGCTTCATTAATAGTAATAATGATTTCAGTTCTTACTAACAGATAAAGTTAACCTTCCTTGTTAATAACAAGGAAGTCAAAATTACCGCCACGTTTCAGATATAGACTCCAGATAAAAGACTTTTATCTGGAGTCTTTAGTAACGTGCCAACGACATGTGTCTCAGTATTAAAGAAAAATTCTCGGTGAAATGGATCTTCAGCTCAATTCCATGAGAGGAATTTCGATTAGTTCTAATTTCAACTTTTCGAACCAACAATCTATCCATTGCTCTTTAAATCTTCAGTCTAACGTTCTTTCAATTGAGCTATTTCATTTCTCTGCTTGCAGCCTCGTAATTTCTAGAAATGTATGTACTGTCATTGAAATAAAAATATTTTAATAAAGTATATCAAACAAAATAAGTTAGTGGGTAGGAAAACAGTTAATTCAAAGAAGTATTAGACCTATTTTTGTTTTAACACAGTTTTACACATTTGTCTGAAATCTATATATTGGTTCCAAATGTTGGCACAAAGCCAGTAATTTCGGGGTAAGGGGATAGTCAATTATATCGGCCCCAGTGCTTAGCTGGTAATTGTTTTGTCGATTCCGAAAGGATGTGAAAGGCAAAGTCGACCTCAAGCGAAATTTCAACATAGAACATAAAACGGATGAAATGACGCTAAGCATTTTGTCCAGCATACAAACAATTCTGCCAGTTCGTCGTCCTGCTTTTGCCTGAAATCTATATATTGACATAAATAAAGGTTTCAAATTTTGGCACAAGGTCAGCAATTTTTAGGATAGAGGGAAAGGCGATTACATCAACTCTTGTGCTCAGCTGATACTCATTTAATCAACCTTGAAAGGATGGAAAGCAAAGTCTACCTTGGCAGAATTTGAACTCAAAAACGTAAGGAATCGGAAGAAATACTACCAAGCATTTTGTCCGACACGCTAACGATTCTGTCCGCTCGCTACTTTATTTGCCTGCATAATACAACAGACGTACTGCAGCCGTGGCAAAGTTTTTTAACATAAGCCTTTATACAGGCAGAAACATGAAGGTTTGGCAATCACACAAAACAGTTCAATTATTGATTGGCTCTCACAAACTACACACATAAAGATTATATATAAATCGCATAAAGATTACAGCATACGCCCGGAAAAACAAACGACGAAGTTGTCACACCGGAACATCTTTCAGCGTAGTTTTTTCAACGGTGATTAGTCTAGGACTACATGGGGAAAAATCAAAGTTAGTTTCGAGCCAATAAGACAAAAACCTGTGCGTGAGCGAGCGACCTGATAGTTATAGCAGCCCAGTTTTCCTCAGATCACATCCTACTATTTTATATTAAGGAATATATATATATATAAAAATATATACATGCATTTATATGCATGTATATATATATATACATATATTCATATATATATATGCATATATATATACATACATATATATAACTATATATACAACACATATATATATATATACATATATATGCATATATATATCTATATATATATATATATATATATATATATAATATATATATATATATACATATAACATATACTTATATATATATAACAATATATAAGTATGAATATATATATATACTAGCAGTATCGCCCGGCGTTGCTCGGGTTTGTAAGGGAAATAACTACATAAGCATTTTTAGAGATGTAAAGTATAATAGCCAAGGGGGGGTGTTACTGTAGCTTTTTACGTTCTGAGATTTAATAATTTTTTAGAGAGTTACTTCCCTTAAATATGCCAAAAATGCATTAAAAATGGGAAAAATTGATGGTAAATTATTTTAAAAATCGTAGACTCATCGTAGACGCGTGCTAATACCGAGAAGGGCTCGATATGAACCACGACTATAAGATACCCGCTTTTGGTTAAACTGCACCGCAAAATGTGGGAGTAGTTAGGAATCTAAATCGTAGGAGACAGACAGCACACAACCTCACTTTTATATATAAAGATATGTATATATATATGTATATATATATATATATATATATAGATATAGATATGTATATATATATATGTATATATATAAATACATGTATATATATATACATATATTATGTTCATATTATATATATATATGTATATATGTATATATATATATATATGTATATATATATGTATATATATATATAGATATAGATATAGATATGTGTATATATATATATATGTATATATATATGTATATATATATATAGGATATCCTTCGGTCACGACACAGACCATGGGATTGCACCTAGAAAGTTACCCTCCTAGACACAAGTCCGGGCGAGGTTGTTTATATATATGTATATATATATATAATATATATATATATATATATATATAATAATATATATATATTATATATATATATATATTATTAATATATATAAATTATATACCCATATATATATACATAATATAAATACCTATATGTATATATATATTATATATAACATATATATATAATACATATATATATATTATACATATATATATATTACATATATATATTATATATATATATATATATATATATATATAGGGAAAGCGCATGGCTCAAAATGGTCAGAGCGTCGAGCTTACGATCGTGAGGCTCTGAGTTCGATTCCCGGACCGGACTACGTGTGTGTTCTTGAGCAAGACACTTTATTTTACGTTGCTCCAGTTTACTTAGCTGTAAAAATGAGTTGCGACATCACTGCTGCCAAGCTGTATTGGCCTTTGCCTTTCCCTTGGAATAACATCAGTAGTGTAAAGAGGGGAGGCTGGTATCAATGGGCGACAGCTGGCCTTCCACAAACAGCCTGGCCCGGACTTGTGCTCGGAGAGTAACTTTCTAGGTGCAATCCCATGGTCATTCATGACCGAAGAGGGTCTTCTCCTCCTCCTCCTCCTCCTTCTCCTCATAAATATATATGTTCATAATATAGGCATATTCAATACATATAGACTACTGGATGCTCTAAACCATATAGGAAAGTTTGAAGATTGTCTCATAAGAATTAAAGAAATCCTCATGAAACTGGAACACCATGCGGACGTATTTCTTATGGCTGATTTCAACTTCTCCAATGTCAAATGGCCTGAAGGCCTCATGCTCTCAGGAATGACTCATTGCAAACAAGCACAGGTGGAGTCCTTGCTCAACCTTACCAATGCCCTATTCAAGTTGTACTCAGAACATTTTGAATCTCTGCTTCACAAACAATATGAACAACATTCCCGATGTGAAAATGACGCCGACATTAGTTTCGGATCACAACATAATAGAGCTGTTCATGTATAGACCAAAAGTAGCCAGAGACATACAGCCTAAAAGAAGCACCCAAAATCTCTCCAATCTGAGCTTCCACAAAGTAGACTAGAAATCGATCCAAAAAGAGATCCTCAGACAGGACTGACGAAATGTCTCTCCACACCAGACATTAGCATGAAACTAGAATATTTCATGTCTGTTATGCAAGCCATATGCCAGAAATAGGTCCCAGAGCACAAGGCCAACATAATAAGGAACAAGATTCTAAGAGAGAGGAAGATCCTCGTGAGATGACGGACGAAGGTTGCAAAAGTAGTGAAAGGTCCCGCCTAAAAATAACACTGATGGAGAGTGAAAAAAGCCTGCAACAATCCTATGTGAGGGAGAGAGCAGAAAAAGAAGCTTGGGTTATAAAAAACATTAAGTCAAACCCAAAGGCCTTTTTTTCATTATACCAAAGAAACAACCACGCTACGCTGCAAAATAAGACCCCTCTTCCAAAAGGAGGGCTCCCTCACAGATAGTTTAACCAGGATCAGTGAAGTACTGAATGACCAGTTCAAAAGTGTCTTATACCACCCCGTTGGAACACAGACAAGTGAACAAACCATGGATTTCTTTGCCACTTCAGCTATAACCAGCGAGGCAGTTACAATGGATTACATCGACATTAGTGATGAAAATATACTACTAACCATAGATGAGGTGGACGCAAACTCAACTGCTGACCCCGATGGTTTCCCAGCAGTCCTCCTCAAA
>NW_021833912.1:15000-20000 GCF_006345805.1 Octopus sinensis | reverse complement strand
TGTATCGGCCGTTGCCTTTCCCTTGGATAACACTGGTGGCGCGGAGAGGGGAGGCTGGTATGCATGGGCGACTGCTGGTCTTCCATAACCAACCTTGCCAGGACTTGTAATAAAATTGACTCTTCGAATTATATGAACAATCCATCAGAACGTTGTTCAAAGTGTCTGTCGGTGAAGTTTCACAAAGCTTGGTCCCGACTGCGGTTTGTATAGAATATATTAAGACAGAAACTGGTAACTTGAAAAGGGTTTAAGTAAAGCAACAAAGAACGGCTTCTGGCTACTGGTTAGTGCCCATCTAAAGAGGAGGCTGTAGTTGACTGCCTTCTGTTATGAAATATTATAATAGATGTTTTGAGACAGCACACTCCACAATTGTACCCTAATATTTACTGAGTAGACTAAAGTGGCAAGCTGGCAGAATCGTTTGCATGCCTGTCAAAATGCTTAGCGGCATTTTGTCCGATATTTGCGTTCTGAGTTAAAATTCCAACGAGATCGACTTTGCTTTTCTTTCCTTGAAATCAATATGTACTGAGTAGATGGTAGGATAACAAGGGAGAGATCCTGTGGTAACAACAATCACAGCATAGAAATTCAATGTGCTACCGTGAAGCTAGATGGGTATGTATGGGTATCAAGAATTTCAGTGATAGTGAGGGTGGTTATGGTTATGTTGAAATTCCTGTGGAATGGGTAATGAAATTAGCCATGATAAGGCAGTCAGCGTATAAACAGAAGAAATCGAACGGCTCACGAAGACGTCAAGTAACATGGTTAAATGTGAATGGTTCCTGATTTTCCAAATGTATAATGGGGATGAAATTGAAGTTTATTGGCCGTTATTACCCCGGAATACAAAACGATTTTAGCATGAAGTCTCCCCACCTTGTAAATTATGCAAAGAACCTTTTTCGGCGTTGTGTTGCCCCGACGCAGAGATTATCTCCCTTTTAAAGTCAGTGATACAGGAGAAAAAGAAACACAGAAGTTATAAGAGAGTTAGTACCTTATCATAAAGTTATTTAATACGCATATATTAAAGAGCTATTTCGTTTTTGGATTTGGTTTGCAAGATTCTTTGAGTTCGTGGAAATTTTACCGGTGAGTGTGTTACATTATAAGGCACAAAAAGAAAATGACTTTCCCCAGACACAACTTAAAGGGCTAGTTATTCGCTTATTTCTTTCCATCATGTGTAAGTATTAGGAGAATGTCCTCAAGCTTCATAACCAGTAGGTAAAGGTGCTATTAATTTTTGAAAATTCACCAGTTTATCCGTGTTTTCAGCAGCTTGTCAGAAATGATAGTAAAATAGTGGTATACTCTTGCTACCCAGTGTTAAATTCAATATCGAATCGAGCCAACGGATTGTAATATTTAAGAGATCATATCAACGTTGACATTTGGACGAAGTTCTGTTGGAAATAGAAGTGGACGGCCTGAGAATATATTTCTTTTCTACCCACAAGGGGCTAAACACAGAGGGGACAAAGAAGGACAGACAAAGCGATTAAGTCGATTCCATCGACCCCAGTGCATAACTGGTACGTAATTTATCGACCCCGAAAGGATGAAAGGCAAAGTCAACCTCGGCGGAATTTGAACTCAGAACGTAACGGCAGACGAAATACGGCTACGCATTTCGCCCGGCGTGCTAACGTTTCTGCCAGCTCGCCACCTTGGACGGCCTTAGAATAGACTCACGAGCTAAAAAAAAAACAAGTAAGAACAAATAATCTTGTCAATAATATCAAGAACAACAACCTCAAAACCTGTAATTTTCAATGTTGCAACATCATAATAGATACTGAAGACTTCTAGCCGATACTTGGAAACAGCTTCCGTACGATATGAAAGTAGAATACGATTTGCAAGGATTCCAGGCAAAAGGACTTTAGGTGACAAGTGAAACAGATGGCACAATGAATGTCAGAACCTGGCGAAAAGACACTCAAGCGACCTAAGACATAAGGGTTCACTGGAGAATAGCACATGAAGTTCTTTGTCGACCATAGAGATATTAAAGATGATGAGGGTGAGGAATATCTATATGTACAAACATTTCTCACACCTGTAATTTTCAATGTTGCAACATCATAATAGATACTGAAGACTTCTAGCCGATACTTGGAAACAGCTTCCGTACGATATGAAAGTAGAATACGATTTGGAAGGATTCCAGGCAAAAGGACTTTAGGTGACAAGTGAAACAGATGGCACAATGAATGTCAGAACCTGGCGAAAAGACACTCAGAGCGACCTAAGACATTAAGGGTTCACTGGAGAATAGCACATGAAGTTCTTTGTCGACCATAGAGATATTAAAGATGATGAGGGTGAGGAATATCTATATGTACAAACATTTCTCACACCTGTAATTTTCAATGTTGCAACATCATAATAGATACTGAAGACTTCTAGCCGATACTTGGAAACAGCTTCCGTACGATATGAAAGTAGAATACGATTTGGAAGGATTCCAGGCAAAAGGACTTTAGGTGACAAGTGAAACAGATGGCACAATGAATGTCAGAACCTGGCGAAAAGACACACAGAGCGACCTAAGACATTAAGGGTTCACTGGAGAATAGCACTTGAAGTTCTTTGTCGACCATAGAGATATTAAAGATGATGAGGGTGAGGAACATCTATATGTACAAACATTTCTCACGAAATCCGAATTCATTGCTTTTCCAGAATCCCACAAACGTGATAACGTGCAGTTTGCTACGAACAGTAAATTTTCTGATTCTACCAACAAAGTTTCAAGATGGATTTAGAAATTATTACTGTTTGAAACAAACTGCATGAACATGAACGAAAATATGAAAAAAAAACCCATAAAAAAACAAAACAAAAAAAGACAAAAGCAAAAACAAAACAAAGAAACCTAAATAAATAAAAAAAAAACAATGAAAAGCTTACGCTAGAACAGAACCGTCGTGTAGCCGTGTATTCATATAGTTAAAACAAAATCTGTTCGCGTTATATCTGTCTCCTTATCTATCTATCTATCTATCGAATTAATCAATCTATCTACGTATATATACATGTATACATGTGTATTTATGAATATATATATATTTCATGTCTGTTATGCAAACCATATATACATTTATTGTGGCATCTATTTCACTTGTCTCCCGAAACCCTAGAGGAGAGAAGAAATTTGAAGTGAACTCAAGGACCTGCAAATTTTACCTGCAAGGCAAATGTTGGCATGGGGAAGATGATACAAACTGTCGGTTTGTTCACCCGAGATCCCACCAAAACTACAGGAGCCTTAAGAAGAAATACTTCCCTGAGAAAAGGCACCAATCGCCTCCCCCCCAAAAACATGCAAATGCAGTGCGCTCTTCAGACGTTATGTGCAAGACAGCAGCTGAGCAAGAGTCTTTTTTGTGCATGGCGGAAAAGATCGTGCAGCAACTGACCTGACTACATCAAGCGCAAACAAGAAACCTAGCCCAAGACCACCACAATCAACAAGCACGGCATGGCTTCCCCTAATGCCTGCACAGTCGTCACGCCAATATTTTTACTAAATATTGGGGGCCTGTTGCATCAGAACAACAAAAGCAAAATATTTTTCCTGACAGGCCTTGCTGCATGCAATCAAGAGCTATGCATAGCACTCGTGGAAACTCAACCAAGCCCTAATATAGAGGATGCAGAAGTACACGTACCAAAATATACCATACTGCGAACAGACATAAGGGAAAGGAGCCATGATGGAATTGCTGTATACATCCACGAAGAACTCAACAGCTTGGGTTTCAAGAGCCCACAGCTTTTTAATATTCTCCCAAAGAGCCTGAGAGATCTACACAAAGTGGATGTAGGTGTTTTCTAACCGAAACTGGACTTCTTCCTGTCGAGAGTCCCGGATGAACCTACCTCGCGGCAAGAGGTAGGTTCATCAACACCCTTATTCACCAAATGCCACATGTTAGAGGAGGTTCCCAATAATCACAGTGTAGCAAAGCGGTGGTGCACCAGCATGGCCGTAGCTCTGAGATGAAAATACGAATATATATATATATATATATATATATATATATTTCAATAGGTGAATGAATTATCCTATGTTTATCGTCAGCATGGAAAATTCGTTGAACCGATACCAGGGTAGCAAATTCGCGTCAGAAACACGGTTGAAGCGACCCGTCCAAGGTAGAAACTCCGGGTTTATTTGCAGAAAATTTGTGTGTTATATATGAATAAATGAAAGAATGGAGTCGAACGAAGATGTTAACAAAATTCCTTTACTCTCGACATATGTTTCGAAGACCACATGGTTTCATTCCAAAGGAATAAAGGGTGTATGATGCAATTTTCTCATCAGGAAAGAAAAGGAGCCTCTCTCGGCAACAAGACAAACAAAAATTTCGATGACTGTCTACATGGTAAACAAAAAGGATTTAAAAAAAAAACCGTTAGAAGATTTGACGTCAAAGTTAGATAGTAGGAAGAGAAGGGTTAAAGGAATGATAGGTAGGGAACCAGTGGAAAGGGAAGGGTATGTTGATTAAGAATGTTCAAAGGCTTAGGAAAGAATTTCACTATTGAAGTGGAGTGTATGTTAAGCTAATTGTTCAAAGCACGATGCCTATCGTAATCATTTGTAAGAGTAAAAAAGTATGTTTCTGCCAGTGCTTACATTTATAGGATTTCTCTATGAGTGCGTTTACAAGGGGAACCTTAGAGAAGAGGATATGGAAGAGCTCAGAGTTGCAAATTTTGTTTACCATGTAGACAGTCATCGAAATTTTTGTTTGTCTTGTTGCCGAGAGAGGCTCCTTTTCTTTCCTGATGAGAAGATTGCATCATACACCCTTTATTCCTTTGGAATGAAACCATGTGGTCTTCGAAACATATGTTGAGAGTAAAGGGATTTTGTTAACATCTTCTTTCGACTCCATTCTTTCATTTATTCATATAATATATATATATAATATATATATATATATATTATATCTACTGGCACACCGTCGCTT
>NW_021833912.1:2500-10000 GCF_006345805.1 Octopus sinensis | reverse complement strand
ACTAATACTACTAACACCAACCGCGTCACAAGAACGACCATAACACCAAAAACAACAACAACAACAACAACAACAACAACACACGACGACGACAACAACATTCCCTTCAACCACTGCTCACTCCATCACCAACAAGTGAAAAAATAACGACGACAAGCAAACGAAATGCCGAAATTTGCGCTAATGCAGGACTAAATTACGCAGGCAAATTTCCACCCCTTGCTAGTTGCATAATCAGCAACCACAACCTACAACCCACACCCCTGCCATCAACACCAACACACCGGCAGTAACAACAATAACAAAACAACAACAAACTTCGCCGAGGCGATAAAAGAAAAGGTAACAAAAGTTTCGTTTACTACACAACAGATTAAAGATTGCAGAAACCTTATTACAAATCAAAACGGAAAAATACTCTTACACATACCTCAGCACATACTGAATGAGGAGAAAAAAAAGACAATTGTATATAAAATCACAAATAAAAAAACAAAAAGTCCAGAAAAGGCAAGCACAGACAAAGTCGAAAAGTGCTTACGCCCTGGGGATACAAGGATTGTGTGACTTGGGCGAACAAGTTCGCACACGTACAGGTGGTTTTTCAGAATGAAGAGTTGGCGAAGAAATTCTCAACGATAACCCTTCATTCTGATGAACTAACGTTGACACTGAGTTACCTCGGCCAGAAGGTGACGAAAGTCATTATCAGTGGTGTCCCCCAAGTGACTACAACACTGTGGATTACATCCGCCTTAACATCCGAAATGGAGGACATAAACATCCTAGATATCGGTGTGTTCGGAAAACAAGGACTGGCTGGGAAAGAGAATAGAGTTCCTCTTCACATAAGTCAAGAGGACATAAATAAAATCCCCACCCACGTACATCTTGAGGATGGCCGCAAGTTATACGTAGTAGTCGAGGGCAGAAGGCCACGATGCTATACATGTGGCAGTGAGGCACACCTCAAAAAGGAGTGCAAATCTGCCGCAAAATTACAACAACAACAACAGCCACAGGAAAAATCACAAAAGCCAGGATTATTGCCCACACCACAATATGGACAGCTAGTCAAGAAGCTGTATGCGGAAATGCAGGAAAAAAACAACAAAGAACAAGCCAACCCAACCAAACAACACCAACACCAGCGCCAAGAACAGAATCATCACCACCAACAACAACTAAACCAATTCCAACACCGAGAATAACAACGAAGAAGACAAGACACAAGGATGTAGGAGAGACAATAACCACAACAAACCCCCCAGCAACACCCTCCCCGCGCACCACAACAATATCTACAACCGCACAAACAGACCCAGACGCTTTACCCTTACCCCCTGCTGATTCGTCAGACTTTTCATCTAACGACGAAAGTTCGACAGAATGGCAAATAGCCACAGGGAGTAAAAGAAAAAGATAAAAAAAGGCCAAACAAGAAATCGCAACCAAAGCAGGGAGATACCTGAACCCTGAAAACTCCATACACAACAAAACAAGCACCAACGCCACAAAAACAATGCTATCAGCGATAGACACAAAAGACTCCAAACTAATGGAGTACATCACAGGATACACAAACATTTGTGAAGATGACTTTAAAAATAGCAATCATCCACGCACTACACCACCCAAACACATCAAAATACTACACATCACACAAACACAACACCACAAACTCAAAGCCCTCTTCCCAAATGCTGTAGGGGGTTTCCAGAAATATCTGTCCAAAAACTATATAGAAACCTCCTCGAAGACACATCAAAGAACGAGGAAGCCAAACTTTCGACACAAGTAAGTAACTCTCTGTACTTTCATTTGTGTGTTTAAAGCACACACCCCAATAGAATCATGGTCAAGATTGGTTGTGTGAATGCGCGTGGCTTGGGGTCTCCTTGGAAACAAGGATACCTCCTAAATGACATCAAGTCACATGATTTGGGAATCATAGCCATAAGTGAGACCAGACTCCACGAGCCACGGGCCCTAAAGTCCATGTTTGGCGGACAGTTTAACATTTATTTCGCTCCCTGTCTGCCGAGGATGGGCGGTAGTGGCACCGCGGTACTTTTTCACAAGAGCCTGGATCTCGAAGTCAAGACGATATTCGTAGACCCGGAGGGTAGACTGATCGTTCTGGATGTTGACGGCAGCAATGGGTGCGCTTTTCGACTCGTATCAGTCTACGCACCGCCCTTAACAGGTCGGGCGGATTTCTTTCGACGTCTAGAAGTATTCTTGGGAACGTCTCGTCCTTTACTCTTAGTGGGGGATTGGAATGCTACCTTGGACACGCATGTAGACTACGTGGGTAGAGACAGAAACAGAAGGGGATGCAAATGCCTCAGAGACCTGCTCAGACGATTCCAACTGTCTGACAGGTACCGACTCGACCACCAAATGCACCAACGTGGACATGGAGCAACCGCAGTGGGCCGTCGAGATCGTATCTAGATAGGATACTGTGTAGGACAGTAGACAAGGATAACTTAGGATGTCCACAATTCCACACAGTCAGCTACACGGATCACAAATTGGTGACGTGTACGCTAGACTTAGATAAGGCACATAGACAGGGTCCTGGGTACTGGAAACTGAACGCATCATTCCCGTCCAGACAAGTTTTCAGAGACCGGATTAGCACACTAGTAAAGAGGGCTTTGACGGGAGCCATCATCAACAACAAATGGTGGTTTGCCCTCAAGAGAGCAGTAAAAGCAGAAGCGATTAGGTACAGCAAAGCACTAGCCATAGATAGAAATAGAGTAGAGGGTGAGCTAGTTAAGAAGCTAGAAGAGGCAATTAGAAGCGGCATCGCATCCGACGTTTGGCGGCGAGGTTGGCCCTCGACCAACACTTCAACGCCAAACACGAAGGATGTGCTGTCAGAGCTAGGATGCGTGCTCTAAGGAACGAAGGTGTTGGAGCCGCGAGAGAGGCCCGGGTGGCAGAGGCGCAACAGGGCAACAAAGCCACCATTCGGTCACTGGTAGATGAACAGGGGGCGCGAATTGCTCGAGCCAAGTAAAATGTGTGAGGCCTTTCAGCAGCATTTTGCCCGACTGTTCGGGACGAGTGGAGGGCAAGAACGTAGGGTAGACTTCAGTGCCTACCTACATAGCCTGCCACGACTCTCGACAAGAAAGGCAGGGTGCTGCGAAGGTGCCATCACGGCGGGGCGGAAGTGCGGGAAGCGAGGGCAGAATGCTCGAGGGACAAATCACCGGGTTTGGATGGTCTACCCTACGAATTTTACTATTGTATGCCAGACTTGTTTGGAGACGTCTTGGCAGCGGTATACTGCAACTGGCAGCAAAACGGGAGCATACCGGTTTTGTGAGTCGAGGAGCTGTAACTCTGCTGAAGAAAGATCAAAACAGGGAAACATTATAGATAACTTTAGGCCAATCACTCTGCTCAATGCAGACCTGAAAATTTGACAAAGTGTTAGCCAAGAGGTTGGCGCTTGTCATGGAGAGAAACTGGTCGACAACGCACAAACGTGCGCCGTGCCGGGCCGGAGCATCCATGACAACCTCCATCTGATGCGCTACATCATAGACAGGGTAGTTAACGAACCTGGCATGGGTGGGGCCCTGATCAACTTGGATCAATCGAAAGCCTTTGATAGGGTAGACCATCGATACTTGGAGGCAGTCCTGAGAGCGGCTGGTTTCGGTCCCGTCTTCCGCGGCTGGATAGCTGCCTTGTACAGGGGCATCCGTTCGGTAATTCGCGTAAATGGACATCTATCGAGACCCTTCGACATTGCACGTTCGGTCCGTCAGGGATGCCCCCTCTCGGCGCTTCTATACGTATTGACTCTTGAGCCACTACTGCGGAAGCTGGCGACTCTGAGGGGCATCCCGCGAGAATTAGGATGCGGGACGAGCGTGTCTGCATACGCGGACGACGTCACCGTCATAGTGTCAAGCCACGAGCACATCGAGCGGGTCGGCGAGACACTGAAAGACTACGAAGCGGTGACAGGAGCAAAAATCAACCGGGAAAAGTCAGTGGGCTTGCGGCTCGGCACCTGGAGAAGCAAGCCCATGCCGTCCACCAGTACCTCCGTCGTGGGACGCTGGACAGACGGCCCGGTTGAGTTGCTCGGGGTCTGGTTCGGTCCGGACCTCCAAATGGAGAAGAACTGGAACGAGATAACGAGTAGGGTGGTCACTCTCGCCCAGCAATGGGCCGAGAGGAAACTGTCCCTAAAAGGTCGGGCGGAGGTGGTGAACGCGTACATCGCGTCCATCATCTACTACCGCCTGACCGTCGTACCTTGTCCCGACCCTACCATCACCAAAACTAGAACCTCTTCCGCTTCTTGTGGAAAGGATGCGTCCGATGGTCAGGCGATCCATTTGCTGTCAACACCCGTTAAAAAGGAGGGCTGGGCATGCCGTGGTTGATGATGCGCAGACACGCGCTGAGACTGCGACATCTCCGGCTCTATGTAGACGACGGGACAGGTGTGGTCGCCGTTTGTGAGGCACGCATTCCCGCAACTCGTCTCCATGACCGAACTACAGTCGTGGATCAAAAAGAGGCCGAAGAAGGGCGAATGGCCACCGCGAGTGTCGCGTTGCTCTCAAGCAACTCTGCCGTCCGGGTCGACCTTGAGTGACTTCAAACAAACCAAAGCATTCTATAGGGGATTAGTGGAGGGGAGGTACGACGACGAGCTCGGGCAAACCTGGGCGTCGACGAGGAATACCTGACCGCCGCCTGTTTCAAACGAATTTCGGCCGGGACCTATGGACAACTTCCAGAGATCCCTGGCCTGGCGGTGCTACCGAGAAGCGCTACCCGTTCGGGATAAGCTCTATAGGCATGGCTCGAGAAACACGGGGCCGACCTGCCGAGATGCGGGCCAGCGACGACGAAAGCTCTTGCACGAAACGTGCAGTGTCCAGCAATTTCCCACCTGTGGGCTTATGTCGAACGACTGCCGTCACGTGTGGGACGTGTCGGTTTATCCGCCGAGTCTATCGTTATAATCGTCACGCCTTTCCTTCAAACGGGAAGGAAGAGCTATTTTTATCATACTTGTGGCTATGGCGAAAGAATGTATCTGGTGGACGCGTCTGAAAGGATTAGAGACAAACACTTCCTCTCTGGTCAATCTCTCATCAACTTCTTCAAGTATACTGAAGAAAAAAGTGAGAGTAGAGAGGCAAGTTTTGTCTAGTGAATGTTTTAAAAAAAGATGGGTGAATGTAGCAAGGATGGCACGTATGAATGACGAAGCCACCTTGACTATGATTCTATGAACCGTAAAAAAAATACAGAGAGTTGCTTATTTGCAAAAAAAAAAAAAAAGAAATATAACATGTGACTTCATTGACCGAGGTTACCGTGGTCTTTTCCGTAGGCTTTTCTTTCCACGGGTAAACTCACCTGTCCTCCCTTTACACTTCATATTGACATTTCTGTGATAACGATCCCTATTGATCATTTTTTTCCTCCCCTTTTTTTTTTAAACCCCCCTTTTTTGTCCTCTCTTCTCTCCTTTTACGATCCTTTTGATCGACCCCCCCTTTTTTATTTTTTTTATATTTATTTATTATTATTATTATTATTATTTTTTTTTTAAACCTTCAAAAGAAAAGCTCTACCTTGTAATTTGTTCTATCTTGTGCCAGCCTGTGTGGCTAATAAAGAAACATATCTACTATTTATACTCTCCCTTTTACTTGTTTCAGTCATTTGAATGCGGCCATGCTGGAGCACACCGCCTTTAATCGAGCAACTCGCCCCCTGGGATATTCTCTTTGTAAGCCCAGTAATTTTCTATCGGTCTCTTTGCGAACCGACTAAGTAACGAGGACGAACACACACCAGCATCGGGTGTCAAGCAATGCTGGGGGGCAAACACAGACAAACAAACACCACACACATAAATATACATGCTATATACGACAGCTTCTTTCAGTTCCACCTACCAAATCACTCACAAGGTTTGGTCGGCCCGAGGCATCGCAGAAGACACTCTTGCCCAAGGTGCCACGCAGTGGAGGACTGAACCCGGAACAATGTGGTTGGTAACAAGCTACCTTACCACACAGCCACTCCTGCGTCCGTTAGCCACTACTGTGGCATATTATATCTATCTATATATTTATATATGTAGGCACAGGCGTGGTTGTGTGATAAGAAGCTTGCTTCCAACCAAATGGTTCCGGGTTCAGTCCCACGGCGTTGCACCTTGGGCAAGTGGACTTCTACTTATAGCCACGGCGCGACCAAAGGCCTTGTGGTGAATATTATACATACGTGTATATATTTGTGTGGTCCGACTAAAGGCGGTTTTGCTACAGCAGGGCCGCAATCAATCTGAAACTGAAATGATAACCAAGTAAAGAATACACACACACATATTTTTTTGTGTTTATCAAGTATTAAAGGTTGTCGAGGTTATATAGGATCCGATCCAATTGACAACGTAGGTGAGGTAGGTACAATAAATTCAGGGTGAATACTTGATAAATGTAAGCACCTGTATATGCCACCTAGTAGCATAGGTGAGAGGATATATGTATCAAATGAAATAAAATGAAAAACAGGACACAAAGGATGTCGCGGTACATATGTTTCGAGCTTTATAGAATAAAGTGGTTCTATTTAAGAATAAGTGGTTCTATAAAGCTCTAAACATATGTACCGCGACATCCTTTGTGTCCTGTTTTTCATTATATATATATATATATATATATTATATTAGTATATATATATATATATATATATTATATATATAATATATATAATTATATATATATATATATATATATATATATATATATATATATATATATATATATATTAATTAGAAAATGGAGAAATTATTTGCATTGGTTCCTGATTAACTCTTGTTCATACTGTTGTTATCTGTACTCTACGTGCATGCTGTGTCTGCACACCATTGCTCGGGGATAATACAGGTAACGGATACCGATAGTATATACGGATATTTTATCCCTTAGTCGGTTACTATAACTGCTAGCTCTGTTTACATTATGTATGTATATATATATATATATCCTTCAAAATGTGACCGCGTCTGTACTGTTGGCGATTTTTTCCCTCTGTCTTCCCTTCTCTGGATATTTCCTTCTCCTATGTTTCCGACGAAGAGCTCCGCTCGAAATGTTAAACCCTCCTTTCCTTCTTTCCTGAGCGTCCAATAATACTATATTTGATCCACGTCCTCGCGTTGTTGTGTTTTTTTGTGCTTTCTTGATTGGATTAACTATATATATATATATATATATATATGTATGTGTGTGTGTGTGTGTGTGTGTGTGTGTATGTATGTAACGACCATTATGTTTAACTTGTTTCTTATATATATCCCTCTGTGTAAAAACCAGTTTATCTGGAGACCATCCACGTATTTACAATACAGAATTGGGATGAACCCCAACCTGGGACCTTACTAAAAGATTACCCGGAGTCCTTCACTAATCTAAATAATATTGTTAGCCTGTGTGCAAC
>NW_021833911.1:65000-66556 GCF_006345805.1 Octopus sinensis | reverse complement strand
TAATCCCTATCCAAATAGAAATAGTCACATAGGATTTAAATATGAAATATCGAGTGTACTCTAGCTAATTTGATTAGGTCCATTCCACGAACAATTATTTGAATAACTCAAGTCGATATCTCTAACTTATGTCACGGAAATATTGAAGTTTAAAATTTATAAATTTATCGCATAAATTGAACGATATCCTACAGTGTATATTGCCTAAATTACCAAATGAATGAATGATTTATATCAATGTAATGTGAGTTTCCACCGGGCGTGCGTCCGTATGAAGAGATTTCGTTATTCAGAAACCTTACTGTTTTTTTACTTCTGAAAATTACATAAGTTGTGTGTAACAATCGAATTTTAAATTTTATATTATAGTAATTCCCGTTCTTCACAGAGGCCCCTAATCTAAATATCATCTGTAAACATCTAAATACCAACTGTAAACAGCATTGTTAAACACCAACTACGACCAATTTGTAGAAGTAGAAATACTCATGGTACAGCTGGCAAGGTAACAACGCCGGTTAATGGAGTCAGGACTGCCTTATATAAAAATAAATACGATAAATGCCCATGCAGAAATAAATCAAAATGTCCTTTGATGACTCTCTGCATGAGTACAAATGTTGTATATAAATGTACCCTGCACACAAGTGGAGGGCCTTATGTTTACATTGGCAGACGGCTGGTTGATTTAAAAATCGTTATCGTAAACATGTTGCAGGCTTTATGACAATCAATAAGAGATATTCAACATCTTTGGCCGATTTTGTATGGTGACTGAAGGAGGATAAAACTAAATACATCATTAATTGGTCCATAGTAAGGTATGCAAAACCATAGAATATAATTTCCAGGAGATGCTGTCTCTGCTCCAAGAAATCCCTGTCTATTCTGTGGACTAACGAGAAAATAATTAACAGAACTTCTGAACGACTCTCGAGATGCCTACATGCATATAAATGTACTTTCGCACAATGCAGTGAGAATGAATTTTAAGTAACCGTTAACTTAATTTAATTTACTTTAAGGTAAGGATGACTTAAGTTTACTTTTAACCTCCACATTCTTATAAACACCAAGCAGATAGTTAACTCGCTTTGTGATCATGAGTGCACCAAAACTCACGTGTGCGTATGCTCACATTTTTGCGGATGCATGTATGAGCGAGTGTACTTGCTCCATGCAGTTTGCCCAAGGGCATTTATACATCCATATCTGTTAACGGTTATTTTTAATACTTTTCTCGGTGGATTGCGTGTTAGTTTCCCTTTTTGTCATCTGCGATTTTATTTTTGATCTTCAATATAAATGAAGATATTTCCTCCGTCTGGTTGCTTTTCTCTCTACAAAATGGAAAGATACATTGCAGAACAGTCATTTTAATGAGTTGTATTTATTTACTTACTTATTTATTACCCGACGATACGCGTCTGCACTGCCGGAGGCTCTTGAACCAGTTGTTGAGTGTCCCACCCAAGAGGAATCAATGCTAGGTGTGTCGAAATAATTGTCGTGATTAATAATAAATTCTCGTATATTCCATCTGTCTTTCATTTGTT
>NW_021833911.1:35000-62500 GCF_006345805.1 Octopus sinensis | reverse complement strand
ATAAATGAAATGTCATCGTAAACTGCAATATAATATTAATGGAAGAGAACGGTTGCGTGGGTTTAGCGAAAAGCTTTCCTCCCGATAGAAGCAAAAAACAAAATCTAGAAGATGCACGGTGTAAGAGTGCACCTTTGATGCAATTCTGATGAAGTGCCACTCTAATGTCTAAAACCGCAAACATTATGCAAATTTTCACTTCGAACTTTTGCGTAAACCGATGTTGTAATCAGAGTTGGTACAGAAACAACTGAAACCGATCATTAAAGATGTGTTAAAGTATTTCTTATTATCTGGATTATCTGGATTATGTATTAATGGATGTATGTATGAATATGTATTAGGATGTCCAGAAAGTTCGTGCCGATTTATAGCAGCTTACCTTTCGACTTATTTTAGAACATGGTTGAGTCCATAAAATAGGATTTTACTACACCTCCATTTAGAGCACAGTTTAAGCTATCTTTTCGTGAAAGAAGGTTTATGTTCCTATAACCTGTGTTAATTCTGTAACCCTTTAAAATGGAAGATAAGAAAGTTCATTTTTGGCACTTGATGCTTTGGGAACCAGACAAAAATTGCTGCAGCTGGGATGTGCTACCCCACACACCATTTTCACCAGATATTGCTCCTTCGGATTTCCACTTATTCAGGTCTCTGCAGAATAGTCTTAATGGTAAAAATTTCAATTCCTTGGATGACGTAAAAAGATACCTTGATGAATTCTTTGCCATGAAACCACCTCAATTCTGGGAAGAGGGTATCTTCAAGTTAAAGGAAAGATGGAGACGCATATAAGATTGAGATTCATATTTGGTTGATTAAAAATATATTGGCAGGTATTTATTGACCTTTTTCTTTCCTTTAAAAATCGGCACGAACTTTCCGGACAATATACATGCACGCGCGCACATACACACACATACACGTACATACAGATACACACACACACACAACATACACACACACAGTGTATTCAGTCAACAACCCTAGCGATGTTTTGCAGTAACAGTGAATAAATAGTAATTACATCTGACTCGACGCCTCTGCAGAGAATCCTTTTTTCGTGAACGTTCACACCGTTCATGATTTTCTTTCTTTTAATTATAAAAACACAAGGCCTTCCATCAGATCACTTGCGATGCAAGCACAACTCCGAAATATATCTAAAGTGGTCTAGTAAATATGGATTATAGATATCCATAAAACGCACAGGTATGTGTATACAGACGTACACACACACACCGATATACACACACATATACTCACATATTTATGTATTTGTATACGTGTGTACATGTTTGTGCGTGTTGACCTGAAATAAGAATAATATTTACAAAAATATCGAAAACTAAATCGAAAATAAACATAGAATGAGGGTATATTCCTTCAAGCCTGCTTTTCAAGATATTCATTGAAGAAAGATAGAGATCGACGGTCTTTTCCCCTCAACTTAATCAATTGCCATTTCTGAACACATACCACTTTCCACTCCCTTCTGCTGGAATGTGTGTGTGTGTGTATACATACACACACATATGCGTGTGTAGTATATATATATATATATATATATATATTATATATATATATATATATATACATATGCACGCACCCCAACACATATATACACACACACGTGAAATATTAATCAAAAATATTAATTAGATCGGTTCTAAGAATTGGAGACAAAAGAATGTTAAGCGTTAAAGACATTGTTATATTTCAGAGAAAAGAAACAGAAATACATCCACCCATCCACACAAACGAATATACATACATACATAATACATACATGCATACATACATACATACATATACATACATACATACATATATACATGCATAAATATATATATATATATATATATATATATTTGTATATATATATATGTATGTATATATTTATACTATGTATGTATGTTTAACGAAAGATAAGGAGAGAGAAGGAAGAATTCCTTACAATGAATTTGTTTTTAGAGGTCCATATTTACGCTGAACCACTTGTGTGCGGTTAATATCAATTCAGATTGGGATATCCTGTATATTATTATATCTAGCGCTAAAGTAGATAGAATTTTAAGGACCCTAATTAAAACAATGTCAGTTGGTGAAGTGGGTTCACATAGTTGTACGATGGTCTGCAACACAATAATAATAACTACATCAACAACTGCTAGAAACCCTTTATTATAGACACCATATCTAATTTTTTTGTGTGATTACAATACTCAACATGGGGTGTTTCCAAAGTGAGATAAAACTCCTAACCCTACACACACAACGTCTCCATCCACCGTCCTTAAATATTTTGCACGGAGAACTGTTTGTGGTGGTTCGAAAAATAATGTATGTGAAGATGGTGTAAAGAGAAACACTTGTTCCTATAAGCAACAAGAACAACAACAGTTACTACTCTACTACTACTACTACTACTACTACTACTACTACTACTACTACTACTACTATGTCATGACCCCTTATGCAGTTTATTGTATAGCTCTGGGTTTCGATGCAGTGACTTAAATACGATCCTTGATCCAGTATCATATTAAGTTCGGCTGATTTTGAATTGTTAAACTATTACGCTGAACTCAAATGATCGTACAAGCGAGTTATACCGTGGTTCTTGTTATTCTAGATATATCAATAATGTTTCAACCGGGAGCTATCTCAAATTCTTATGGGAATCTAGGACTAACAGCGTTATCTAACAAATCCATTTATTTCCTCAGAGAGTATATGTCTGATGTCAGAAAAAATTGGGTGCCATTTCTTGTAGCTCCAATGAGTGCATAGAGTATCTTTCATTTGTTTGTAGTTGTTGAATCATAAATCAGTCTTGATCTAGAAGAGCTTACATCAAAGCGTTCCAAATATGGCTATTCCATTCTTATTCTTGCTCAGACATACTGTACACAGGGCTATATTATAAAATGCATTCCTTTATTTTCAAAAGAGTGCAATTTGAAAAAAAAAACTTGGTATTTCTAGTAGGGCGAGATACCGCATAGCGATTTCCCCGTGGTTCTAATTTAATCCTGATCCAGCAGACATTAGATAAAATGTCGTTCAGTCGTAATCATTCTGCCTTTCACACAACCCACTTTTATTATTGTATCCTGTGAAGCTAGAACTACATTAATCAATTTGTATTTTAATAGTTAATCATAAAGGTGCAATTTGAGAGACGTTCGACGACACTTTTTCTATCGCCAATATGACGGGATGATGAAAAGTTCTTGGCTTTGTGGGGAAAAAAACAAAGAAAATACAGGCGGATCTGCTAATTATGATTTTATTCAACATATACTCCTCTCCGAATCACACGCTTATCGCAGCGGAACTTCAGTTTTTCTAAGCCCTGTAAAAGAACTCGAACGGTTGGGCCTCCAGTCAGGTCTTTCGC
This sequence comes from Octopus sinensis, assembly GCF_006345805.1. NCBI lineage: Eukaryota > Metazoa > Mollusca > Cephalopoda > Octopoda > Octopodidae > Octopus > Octopus sinensis. Next base: position 59,094 of record NW_021833911.1, on the reverse strand, counting down.
GTCACCCTTAAATCCAGGAACTTTTCAGCACCCCTCGTATATTTCATAAATTGTAACCTATTGCCTTGACTAAAAATGATGATACTTAACAGTTCGGCAAATAGAGCCAATAGAATACTGCAGGCTTAAAAATTAACCAGTGTGAGGGATTTATTCGACTAAACCGCTTCAATGCCATGCCCCAGTATGGCCGCAATCTAATGAATGAAACAAGCAATAGAATTCATCAATACAAGAATAGAAGACTAAAAACTAGGCATTAACAGCTCTACTGGATTATAGATAACTCAAAAAGTTCATGGAAAGACAAAATGATATTTCTCTGACATTTTACACCATTAAGAGAAAATCTCGTTGGTGGATCATATCGCAAGAAATAGCAGCAAAATCTTTAACTAATATCAAATCATTCAATCAATGTCAGTAAGGCGCATCAAAAGAAATAGGGCGTCCATAAAAACCAATGAAGAAGCCTGTATGTGATCCCTAGTCCTCAAAGATTGCAGCCACAATTTTCTGATAGCGTCCCAGAGGTTCAAACCAGGCGCACATTGCATAATTTTGCTTGGGATAATTTATATCTTAAAACACGAAAACAAGTAAACAAGATAGCTATGGCTTACACGACTATTAGCATAAACCTACTTAATCAGGGATAGCCAAGGGTTAAACAAGGATAAGGACGTCCACGATGACGATGACGAAGACGACGACAAAGATGACGACGACGATGACAAGGAGGACGACATCAACAACAACAACAACACAGCAACAACAGCTGCAAAAACTTAAAGTGGAAAGGGTTAGCATAGTTTATGGGCAGCAAATTTGTGATTATATATATAAGAAAAAGGAAATATGGAAACTAAAAACAAAAGTTAAACATATCATTGTATGACAAACGTTATCGTATACTTGGTATAGAAAAAGACTCATGAAAAATATCTATGTAGGTGTATATACCTACCTACCTACCTACTCACCAAGAGACTTACCTACCTACCCTCCTACCTACATATATATACAAGGGTTGGATAAAATAATGGAAAAACCTAGCATCATAGATTCATAAATTTGAAATAGCTATAAAACCGTCAAAAGCTTGTTTATTGTTTTCTTTTTTACTTAGTATTAGTGTTGCTTAATATGTTTTGCTAAAATTACTGTTTCTTTTAAGATAAAATCAGAAAAAGGTATTTAGAATTCATTAAAATGACAGATCTATCGGATTTTCAAAGAGGTTAAATTGTTGGTGCTCGCTGTGTTAGCCTTTCTCTAGGAGTTTTTACTACTCAGATAAATCCTTGATAGAGGGAAGAACCTTTCTTCCATGAAGTTCCCTTCTCAGTTGTGGTTGCGCTTTTCCCCTTTTACCAAGCCACTATTTACGACGTTTAAGATTTCGATAGAAGATCCATTTTTCGTCACCAGTCACAAGTCTATCCAAAAAGGGTGAAATGAGTTCGCGAGAATGGAGAGAAGAGCAGATGTCAACTCGAGATTTGCGGTTGCTTTCCGACAATTCATGAGGCACCCATTTTCCAAGTTTAGGAACCTTTCCAAGTTGTTGAAGATGACGATGAACAGTTTTATGGTTTGAACTAAGCATTTTTGGCAATTCTTCAACTGATAAGGCAGGATTTTCTTCAAGTAATGCCTCAAGGAGCTTATAATCAAACTCAACTGGACGTCCTGTTCGATCTTCATCTTAAAGGCTGAATCCCCCCTTCTGAATTTTGAAAACCATCTTCTGCAAGTTCTTTCATTCAAGCATTCTTTCCCATAAACTGAATGTACTGTTTCGAGTCGCTTCGGCTGCAGAGTTTCCTTTCTTGTACTCATAAAGCATTAAGTGCCTTAAATGCTTTTTGGATACTTCCATGTTAGAAAGGGTTTTAAAGAAATTTTAGTTCTATTATTCTGTAAAATAATATTTAATTAGTTTAAATGTACACAAATGCATAAAAATAATTTTTAATTTCATTAGACATTCTAAAATACTATTAAATTTCATTCAATTTTTAAAAAGGTAAATCGGGACAGAACTTATGGGACGACCTGATATTACTACTACTACTACTACTACTACTACTACTAATACTAATACCACCACCACCACTACCACCACTGCTGCTACTGCTACTGCTCCCTCTGCTGTTGCTGCTACTGTGGCTACTGCTGCTGCTGCAACCACCCGGTATCACCCATTCCTCCCCTTGACTGTGTTACACTACCGTGAATGACTGCCATATGTAACTAATTGCTTGCCTAAACGATTAATATTGTTACTGTGTGTGTGTCAATTGGTTTGTCATTCAATAACAGCTGCACTTGCTCTGTTTCTCTCTCTACATTTGCTTCCGTTCTCTGCCTCTATGTATCTTCACATATCTACGCGTTGTTTCTGTCTCCCTTTTTGTCATTCTATCTCTCTATCTGTCTGTCTGTCTGTATGTATGTATATATATATATATATATAAAACGGATCTCGTAACACATATATACATACATACGAACATACATGCTATGAAAAATTATCCCTGCAATTTATGTATCCCTTCCTTTCATTGTCATCTGGTAGGAAGAGAAAGAGAGCTGATCTTGGAATTCTAATTCTTTAGCAAGACACATACAGTTGAGGAGGCAAATATAAGGATTTTTACAATTACATAGTGGAAAAGAGAAAAGTGGTTTACATTTTCTAAAGCGGAGCAAAATTGACGGAGCAAACGCAGGCCATCTTAACGTAATGTTGACCCCTTGAATTGTACCCAGCTCTGTCGCATCTCAAAATAATCGAATATTTTTGGTGCACTTTGGAGCAGCAAGTGGGGAGACTCTTCTATTCGCTAAAACCTGTACGAGTTAATTCTGTGACTTATGAAAGTTGTACCAGTTGAGTACTGGGGTCAATTTAATGATTTACCATCCCCATCCCCCGAAATTTCTGTTCTTGTGACAAAAATGTGAAATTATTATTATTATTATTATTATTATTATTATTATTATTATTATTATTATTGGCGGTGAACTAGCAGATTCGTTAGCATGCTGGACGGAACGCTACGTGTTATTTCGCCCGTCACTACGTTCTGAGTTCAAATACTGCCGAGGTCGATTTTGCTTTTTATCCTTTCGGGGTCGACAAATAAATACTAGTTAAACACTCGGGTTGATGTAATCGACTCATCCCTACCTCCTCCAAGTTACCCTCGTGGCAAAAGTTTTAAATAATTAGTTCGCCTGTCTTTACGTCCTGAGTTCAAATTCCGCCGAGGTTGACTTTGCCTTTCATGTTTTCGGGGTCAATAAGATAAATATCAGTTGAAAACTGGGGGTCGATGTAATTGACTCATCCCCTCCCCCAAAGTTGCTGCCCTTGTGACAAAATTGAAACCATTATTGGTATTATTGTTGTTATTATTATTGAGTGAGAGAGCAGCGAATGCCATCAAGGTGTCACTGGGGTAAAATATACGAAGCCCAGTATACCCATCATGACTACCAGTCTGATAAGGGTACACCAGACACATGCATCACAACTATATGTGCGTGACATGGTGATCTCATATCAAGATAAACAGTACATTACCTTGCAGGTGGGGCCCAGTTAGAATTTTCTTCTGGTCGAGTAGCCCATCCCGCTCAAGCAGTCCTTGAATAAGAATTGTCTGAGGATGTTGAAAGAAACACCCATGTTTCCAGAGGTGAATTATTCAAACCCCAAAGAATCCCTTTCAACACATGGGAATGATGCTCCACCACTGCTTCTGCTCGTGATCAGAGATGCACATATCGTCAGCCACTAAGGGACAGGCTCAACTGGTTAAGGTCAAACAACTGACAAGCAAATCTGTGGTATTGAGCAGAATATTTGCTGTAGCCCATCGTTTATACCAAGACAAAACAATGTACATGATAACACTTCCAATCAGTTAAGATCAGAAGCCATGAGAGCCACTGCCTAGTACTGCATCAGGGCATTTATTATTATTATTATTATTATTATTATTATTTTATTATTATTATTATTATTATTATTATTATTATCATTATTATTATTACGATGATGATGTTCATCATCAGAGATGTAGCATTGCAATTGCAAATGCATGAATTTATTGAATGTATTGAAACCTCGCCGAGATCGATATTGTTTTTTTAATCATTCAAACTTGATAAAATTATGTCGCAGTTACGTAGGTATTGAGAGTTTAAATTTGTCCTCAATGATTCCTCTCCGTCACCTTTTGTCTATGTAAGAAATTATAACTTGGAATATAACGAACCTGTTCTAGGCAAGGGGCCACCAGCCCATTTGAAATAACTAAAGGTGCTGTATGTATGTGTGTACGTGTGTGTGCATGTATACGAGTCTAGGAGTATTCGTATGTATGTCAGCGTTTATATATCTATAAGGTTTCCTGTTTATCTATAGATATATGAGTTCCAAAACATCAACACTATCATCATCATTATCACCACCCCCACCGCCGCCACCACTGCATCACCACCACCACCACCACCAGCCACTACCTATGTTTCTCCTATCCCTTATTTCCACCTTTATCAACAATGCCACCTTCACTACCACCGCTGTTAGCCCTACTGTTACTACAACCCACACAAATACTACTATTGCTATACGAATACCGCCAACTCACCACCACCACCTCCTCCTCCTCCTCCTCAGCAACTCCTACCCCGTCTACAACCTCCACCACCATCGCTACCGCCGTCACTACAGTCCTCTGTTCCATTTCAATATGGACCCGTTTGTCCATCTAAGACATTTTACGTTCCCACGAAATTAAAGTTGTTTTCCATTGATCAAAACATGGAAGTTCAGAGACGAAGAAGAAGAGTAGGAGGAAGAGAAGGAGTGGGGGAAGAGAGATAGGGCACAGGAGGAAGAGGGGGAAAGAGAAGGAGTAGGGAATAAGTAGAAAATTAATAGGGAAAAGTGGAGGGCTCGTAGGATGTTTGAGGCGGTGGGAGGAAGGAATAGCAGAAACGACACTAAATTAGGAACAACAGGAACAAAAACAGCAATAGCAACAGGAATAATAATGTTAAATGGGATATAAAGAAGAGAGGTGCGGCGATGGGGATGAGGGGGGATGTGAAATACTTTTTGTAGACATAAAAAGCCAAAATATGAAAAAAAAATAAAAGGAAAAACCTACAACAACAATGTATTGAGGTTATGGGATAAGATCAAGTGGAGTATGAAGTGGAGTGTAATCATCATCACCGTCATCATCATCGTTATCGTCGTGGTCGTCGTCGTGGTCGTCGCTGTCGCCCTCATCCCCACTATCACTAGGAACACCCACCACCATAATCATCATCGTCGGTGTCGCTTTTGTCACCGTCATCTTCCACATCATCGTAACCATCACCACCGCCGCTACCACCTCCATCGTCGTCGTCTCCATCATCATCATCATCATCATCATCGTCATTATCATCATCATCATCGTCATCATCATCATCATCATCATCATCATCGTCGTCGTCGTCATCATCATCATCATCATCGTCATCATCATCATCATCGTCATCATCATCATCATCATCATCATCATCATCGTAATCGTCGTAACCTTTATCATTATTATCGTCATCGTCTAAGGCAGTTAGATGTCATATTCGTCAGCACGCCGAACAAAATACCAAGAAGTATTTCGTCCTTCTTACGGCCTTCTTTTCGTCCATTCTGAGTGCTAATTTCTGTGAGGTCGACTTTACCTTTTCATCGATGATCGATGATCGATGAACTAAGGACGAGTAATCGACTAGATCCCTCTCACAATATTTCAGGCTTTGTGCCTATCGTAGAAAGATTATTACTTAATATTACTATCGTCGTCGTCGACGTCAAGGCGGCGAGCTGGCAGAAACGTTAACACGCCGGGCAAAATGCTTAGCAGTATGTCGCCAGTCGCTACGTTCTGAGTTCAAATTCCGCCGAGGTCGACTTTGCCTTTCATCCTTTCGGGGTCGATAAATTAAGTACCAGTTACGAACTGGGGTCCATATAATCGACTTAATTCGTTTGTCTGTCCTTGTTTGTCCCCTCTCTGCTTAGTAGTGGGTAGTAAAGAAATAGGTATTTCGTCTGCCGTTACATTCTGAGCTCAAATTCCGCCGAGGTCGACTTTGCCTTACATCCTTTCGGGGTTGATAAAGTTACGTACTGGGGCCGATGTAATCGACTTAAACCCTTTGTCCTTGTTTGTCCACTCTATTTTTAGCCTCTTGTGGGCAATAAAGAAATAAGAATTTTTAGCATGCTGGACGAAATGCTTAGCAGTATTTCGCCACTCGCTACGTTCTTAGTTCAAGCTCTATCGAGGTGGACTTTGCTCGTCATCCTTTCGGGGTCGATAAATTAAGTACCAGTGAAACACTGGGGTCGATGTAACTGACTATCCTCTCCCTGAGAATTTCAGACCTTGTGTCTAATAAAGAAAAGGATTATTATCGTCGTCGTTATCAATATGGCAAAACACACAAACACGTTACATGAATGTAATTATTAAAAAAAAAGCCCAACAGAAAAGTTCTGCCATGTTGTTTTATATAAGGTAGAGTGCTAAGAGGTAGTATCATATTTAATGATGTAAACATTGAAATGTAAAAGTATATTTATTTTAGGGATAAAAGTAAAATACCGGTGGTAATTATTAGTACGATTATTGCTGTTGTTATTAATGATTGTGTGTGTGTGATTGCATGTGTGTATGTTTGTGTGTGTGTATGTATGTATACATACATACATACATATATGTATATACACATATATATATACACACATATACATACATATATATATATATATATATATACACACACACACATATATAGCTCTCGCACACACATGTAAAGAAAATCGCCTCTTATGTTTCCTTCGCTAAAGCTCATCACCGGAAGTATACCCCTCTTACCCTAACTTAGCCATCAGAGAATAAGACGTATAATTAGACTGCGTTAAATGCGATTACCTTTTTGATAATGATGATGATGATGATGATGATGATGATGTTGATGATGATTGTGATGCTTATGGTGATGAGGATGATGGTGACGACGACGACGACGACAGCGTTGATTTTGATTAATATGATTACGATGTTCCGTGATGATGGCAGTGATGATCACCTCTTTACCTGTTCGTTCTTATCGCCTGATAAACTTTGTTGCATTTTTTTTATATGTAACAAACTCCTCTTTCTCTTCCTCCTCCTCCTCTCCTTCTTCATTAGTTACTACTTAACATTTCTTGTTGTTGTTATAGTTGTTGTTACGAATCTAATGTTTAAGGAATTTCTTCCTATAAACATATCTCAAATATCGACTCGTAGCACTCCTCCTGTCTCTATTAATTCCTCGCCGTTACTGTCAGGATCAGTTTCTACTTATATTCCACCTCTCCTTTCAACGTCCTCCTTTTTCACCTTCTCCTCCTCGTGTTTCTTTTCTTCGTCTTCTACGCTTGTTTAAACCTGCGTCACCTGCTGGTGATGGTTTTCGTTGTTGTTGTTGTTGTTGTTGTTGTTAAACAACAAGACGGGTAAGGGTGATTAGGTGATGGTCTAGGGCTTAGGGACGGGAGACCCCAGACCTTGGAAAGAAAAAAAAAACAACTTTGGTCGTCTTGTTGTAGTCGAGGGCTCTTCGTTGACGCCCGACACCACTGGGAGGTGACCCTCGAAGTCGCTGGAAATGGAGATCTCCAGGTCCAAATTCTTGGATGGCTGCTGGTGATGGTTGTTCTTAATATTGTTGTTGCTGCTGTTGTTGTTGTTGTTGCTGATGTAACATAGTCGGGCTCTGATTGAATAGACTTCTTATCGAAAATATTCAAATTGGGACCACCTATGCCATTTATGTCATAACCACAATCTACCAGACATTTTATTATCCAGGTCCCAGGATGCGAATTGATGGCAATTCAGATGATATTCTTTGCAGATATAGTGACTGCTTAACATTCGCTCTTTGGCTTTTTAAGCAGTGATGATATGAGTAGCGCTGATGATGGTGGTACTTATGCTGTAAGCTATATTCAGGAAAAGTGATAGGAGAGAGAAAAAATTGAGCAACTGTATTGATACATAACGACTTACATATTAAGACAGAAACATAGAAACACTGTTAAGGCGGCGAGCTGGCAGAAACGTTAGTACGCCGGGCGAAATGTTTAGCAGTATTTCGTCTGCCGTTACGTTCTGAGTTCAAATTCCACCGAGGTCGACTTCGCCTTTCATCCTTTCGGGGTCGATAAATTAAGTACCAGTTATGCACTGGGTCGATCTAATCGACTTAATCCGTTTGTCTGTTCTTGTTTGTCTCCTCTATGTTTATCCCCTTGTGGGCAATAAGGAAATAAGAAACATACAAAAACTCGTTTAAGCCGTTTTATACGTCCCACAAAACTTGAAGTATTTGTCAGGTTATATCGATTCCAGTAATTAGTATGATACATATTTTATTGATATTGGAAGGTGTAACAGCAGATTCGACATCGGAAAGGAAATCAGAATGTAAATTGAAGTAACGATTAACTTCAAATATTCTGTCCAACCATCATTTATATGATTCAATCCTCCTTATAGCACTAATCTTCGTTCGATCATGTACAGTATCTTCTTAGACGTCGTATATAATAACATCCTAAGGTCTTCAACAATAACAACGTTAAGATGAGCTACACTTGCAACGAATACTTCATTGATATCAAAGAAGTATAAACAAGAAAAGTTTTCTTCGGAATATGAAAAACATTTATTGTCTTATTTAATAGTATTTAAAATTTTTAATAACAGCAATTATTTACATCGGTAAGAGACCCGAAATTTTGGTGTGAATTGTAGAATTGATTATGTGTACTACGGTATACTTTTTGTACTTCATAAACCTCGGAAAGCTGTAAATTAAAAATGTCGATATCTCGCGAAAGGTGAGGAAATATGTCTGTGAGTGGGACACAATGAGGGTAGAGTAGTTAATACCAAGTATATTTTTTATTGTAAAATACAACGGTCGGTGTGGGATGCACGGATAGCTCAGCTAGCAAGGGACCAATGTGACTAAAACCTAGGCCGGACATTTTATGTCACATCTTTCGGTCGAGACATCTGGTGTGAAAGAGTTGCATTGGTCTGGGTAAGTCGTCCGATCAGGCGATGATGATGGCGAGGATGATGACGATGATGATGGCGATGATGATGATGATGATGATGATGATGATGATGATGATGATGATGATGATGCTGGCGCCGGCGACGACGACGATGATTAAAATAATCACCCTCGATAGAATGAGAAATAAGTCTAACCTCGGCAGGGTTTAAATTGAGAATTTCTAGAAGCACAGTTCGACCCGGCGTGACAACTGAAACACCATCCCAAATTCATATCCCCAAGAATATTCCAGAACAATAATTGACTACAAGACATAAGTATCATCCCTCGATCTACTTCAGATTACTTCATCACAGTTATCTCCCTTATTACAGTATTTGGCTTGGTACATGTATGAACATCACCACTTCCAGTCACCCATCCTATCCTCTCCAGAAATCAGTGGTATCAACTAACAGCGGATCCTGTTGTTGATTAATTCTGATCTGGAAAGGTCAAACAGTTTATAGCACCAGTGCGTGGGATAAGTAAATATTCATCGTGGATTACAAGTATGTATGCATGCCTTTATATATGTATAAATATATACGTATATGCATATACGGGTGTGTGTGTGTGTATGTGTCTATACACATATGCGTATATGTATGCGTGGTATGCTTAATGGTCTATATATAAATACGTAGATTTGCATATTTGTATACATATATACATATATAAATATAAATCTCTATATCTGTATATCTATGTTGTCAATGTCTATCTGTCTATCTGGCCGTCTCTCTCTCTCCCTCTCTTTATATATATATATATATATATATATATATATATATATATTAGTGTATATGAGTGCATGTATGTATACATACACACTCACACACGCGCGCACAAACACACGCGCGCACACACACACACTGATATGTGTGTCTGCATAATAGGTTACAAAAACGCCCAACTAAAATAGTTACAGAAGGGCAAGTTATAAATTTTTCGTCGAAAGAAAGTGAGCAAGAAACAATATATTTATGACAAACTAACAAATAATCGCATACACAGCCAAACATACCAACAAACACATACATTTATGGATAGGTATGTACATACATATACATATGTGTGTGTCTGTGTGTGTATATATATATATATTATATATATATATATATATATATATACAATTATGCTGTGTGTGTATGTGTGTAAGATAAAAAAGAGGGGTGTTAGAGGAGTGATAAAATGGAAAATAGTGGAAAAAGTGAGTGTGTTTAGAAAGCATGAAAAGAAAATAATTGTGAATGCTATGCGTATGTATATATTGTATAGTATGTATGCGTGTGTATGAGTACCTACATGTATATATATATATATAATATATATATATATATATATATGCGTGTGTGTTTGTGTGCGCCCGTTCGTATGTATGGGTGCGTGGTGATGCTGGGTGTGGGTGAGACGCCTAAAATAAAGTAAAGAAAATACCAAAATTGAAGCAGCTGCTTTTAAGGGCAGGGGGTACGTGTGATCGGTTTAAGTTAACATATTTGGGGGGGTGGGGTAGAAACAGGTTTAAGAAGACACATGAAGATGTCAGAATATTGTAGATTTTATTACCATTTCAGACGCAGCAGCAGCAGCAGCAGCAACAATTTTCCCTACCTATCTCCACATTGTGCCAGACGGAAGGACTAAGCTACTAAATAAACAAAAATAAAAGAAATTATCCGACACATGCCAATTTTAGAATAATGTGAGAATTTCTGGTGTGGTATATAGATTAACATTTTCTTCATTTATGAAACTCCTCTATATAATATATTGCTATACTACATAATAACATACAACACCAACCGCAGGCCACATATATATCATCTTCTACCATTGCTACCTTACTACAGGCTACTTTTATCATAGACCCTGCTACCTTTGCATAGATCACTGCCACTGCATCACAGGCTACCTTTATCCACCACAGACCATTCTACTATTCCCCACCACAAACCATTATTATCACCCCACGAACCATTTGTATTAAACCACAGACCATTTCTACTATATTATAAACTATATCTATCACACCATAAACTACTTTCGATCCGAAGCCTTCAAACATTTTTTTTTTTTGGTATCAAGGATCTGTCTCACGCAAGATAATTTTTTTCACTGACCGGGGAATCAAATGCTCAGTAAACCAAAATAACATGAATAACATATAATTTATTTATTACATATATAATACATATCATCGTGATCACCGTGACCAACTAGGCTATCAGATGTTGCTACACATCGCTGGTCGCATTGCACTTCGCATTGTTTTACCCTTCAAATGACGCCACCCCGTTGGTTAAGCGAGCAGGTCAACAGAAGAAAGAGTGAGAGAAAGTTGCGGCGAAAGATCTTTAGGTGTTTTTGCTCAATAAACACTCACAACGCCCGGTCTGGGAATCGAAACCGCAATCCTACAACCACCAGTCCGCTGCCCTAACCACTGGGCCATTGCGTCTCCACATATAACACATATATGATGCAAAAACACCCTGGAAACTGCGATAGTCTATAAAATGGAAATTAAATTTTTAAAATCCATTCTTTCTGTGCAGCCCGGTATCAAATGATCCAAGGCCTGGTGCTGGTCCGCGTTCCAATGGTTACGGTTCCCTGAATTGGACCACACAGCTGATCTCTTTTGTCATATAACAGATGACATATACCATATCTGTCACATCTAGAACCCAATAGATGTGACAGGTACTCTAGATCCTCATTACAGATCTGTGGCACCACCACACACCAAACCACTCCTAGCGTCACCACACACCAAACCACTCCTAGCGCCAACACACACCAAACCACTCCTAGCCCCACCACACACCAAACCACTCCTAGCGTCACCACACACCAAACCACTCCTAGCGCCAACACACACCAAACCACTCCTAGCCCCACCACACACCAAACCACTCCTAGCGCCACCACACACCAAACCACTCCTAGCGCCAACACACACCAAACCACTCCTAGCGCCACCACACACCAAACCACTCCTAGCGCCACCACACACCAAACCACTCCTAGCCCCACCACACACCAAACCACTCCTAGCCCCACCACACACCAAACCACTCCTAGCCCCACCACACACCAAACCACTCCTAGCGCCACCACACACCAAACCACTCCTAGCGCCACCACATACCAAACCACTCCTAGCACCACCACATACCAAACCACTCCTAGCGCCACCACACACCAAACCACTCCTAGCGCCACCACACACCAACCACTCCTAGCCCCACCACACACCAAACCACTCCTAGCCCCACCACACAACCAAACCACTCCTAGCGCCACCACCACACACCAAACCACTCCTAGCGCCACCACACACCAAACCACTCCTAGCGCCACCACATACCAAACCACTCCTAGCACCACCACATACCAAACCACTCCTAGCGCCACCACACAACCAAACCACTCCTAGCACCACCACACACCAAACCACTCCTAGCGTCACCACACACCAAACCACTCCTAGCCCCACCACACACCAACCACTCCTAGCGCCAACCACACACCAAACCACTCCTAGCGCCACACACACCAAACCACTCCTAGCCCCACCACACACCAAACCACTCCTAGCCCCACCACACACCAAACCACTCCTAGCGCCACCACACACCAAACCACTCCTAGCGCCACCACACACCAAACCACTCCTAGCGCCACCACATACCAAACCACTCCTAGACCCACCACACACCAAACCACTCCTAGCGCCACCACACAACCAAACCACTCCTAGCGCACACCACACACCAAACCACTCCTAGCGCAAACACACCAAACCACTCCTAGCGCCACCACACACCAAACCACTCCTAGCGCCACCACACACCAAACCACTCCTAGCGTCACCACACACCAAACCACTCCTAGCGCCACCACACACAAACCACTCCTAGCGCCACACACACCAAACCACTCCTAGCGCCACCACACACCAAACCACTCCTAGCGCCACCACACACCAAACCACTCCTAGCCCCACACACACCAAACCACTCCTAGCGTCACCACACACACAAACCACTCCTAGCCCCACCACACACCAAACCACTCTAGCGCAACCACACACCAAACCACTCCTAGCGCCACCACACACCAACCACTCCTAGCGCCACCACATACCAAACCACTCCTAGCGCCACCACACCAAACCACTCCTAGCACCACCACACACCAAACCACTCCTAGCCCCACACACACCAAACCACTCCTAGCGCCACCACACACAAACCACTCCTAGCCCCACCACACACCAAACCACTCCTAGCACCACCACACACCAAACCACTCCTAGCCCCACCACACACCAAACCACTCCTAGCACCACCACACACCAAACCACTCCTACCGCGTCACAGATCATCACTAGTTGTTGTAGTCTCAGTGTTTACACATTGCATATAAGCAAGAGTATGCTTTCCAATATATGTTGCTTGTCGGATAATTACTGGTTAGGTTAATTCAGATAAGAAGTTTCTTCTACATAAATATAGGACAGGGCGTAGATAGAGTTTGAATATCTGGTTGGTCTCTCCAACGACTCAACTGTACGTCTGATGTTATTGTTTTTGCTGAGATATAAGCTAACCGTAATCAAGAATCTTAATCAAAGACATAGCAATCGTGAACATCCGTCTTTTCAGAGAACTTTACGATTATATATTTTTAATAGTATATACTATATAATTACTTAACACGATATGGGGTACAGTAGCCTGCTTCTTCTAGTAGGCTCAAAGATTATGTATAATCATTTCCCCTAATTTGACACCTTTTTTCTTTTCATGAAGTCATTTTTAACAAAAATCAGCTCTAATTTTAAGACAACAGAAAACAGATTTCGCTGCGGTTTCCAGAGGTTCCAGTGATTATGTAAAGAAACCCCCTATAAATCATATTCCGGTGGTGATGATCACATCCTGTGTATATATATGTCCAATGTATCTTCCTTTTCTTTATAAACAGCAGAAAATAATTTGAGGGCGATTTAACCGCTATATCTAGTAGACCCAATGACCATGTAGAAGCTCTATTGATTTCTGTTATCCTATAAGGCTTGCTTGTTGTTATGTCAAATGCCTACTCTACATAAGAGCTACCTAGCTTTTTCAACTGAATTCGTGTCTTCGAAAATGAGCTAAAAGCTCCACAACATTTTCCAGGTGATTTCCAACCACTTATTCTGTGCAGACAGGCTTTCTACCAGCCATTCTCAAGATAACAATACCAGTCTCGCTAGCTATAAAATATTGAAATTGGTAACTACTCTGTTTCTGCATTAGTGACTCTCACCCGGGGTCCATATGACTCTCGGAAGTCCATGTGACCTTAGGAAGTCCATATGAGTGTTGGAAGTCTATATGACATTTGGAAGTTCCATAAGACCTTTGAAATTCCATATAAGATTTAGCTGTTGAAAATAATGTGCAATAAATTGGTTATACTATCACAAGACACAAAATATCTTAAATTTTTAATACAGTTTCTAATGATAATTATAAAGATATAATGGGGTTTTTTAAAACATGAAATGGTTATGGGGGTCCCGTTGAGTAAAATAGAAATTAAAAGGGTTCACTGACAAAAATGGACCGAGAACCACTGATTTATATTTATGAAATGACAAAACAGAGTTTTCTTCATTCATCTAAATCTTCCTCCCTTGCTATGGTCTGAGACAAGTTTAATATCTTGTAGATATTTTTTTATAATAATCGTGCCAATGTCTGCCCTCTTTTCTATCTTTGTAGATACCCTCTCTGAAAAACATTGCTCTATGAAGTTGGTTCATTTATATTTTAGCTTTTATCTTTTAACTGTTGCAGTCATTGGACTGCGGCCATGCTGGAGCACTGCCTTGAAGATTTCAGTCGAAAAATCAACCCCCAAACTTATTGTTTTTAAAGCCTGATACTAATTCTACCGGTCTCGTTCTCCTGAACCGGTAGTTTATGAAGACATAAACAAACTAACACCGACCCTCAAGCGGTGGTGGGGAACAAACACAAAACACAAAGATACACACACACAAACACACATTTACAGCGGTATTTTTCAGTTTCCATCAATTAAATTCACTCACAAGGCTTTGGTCAGCCCGGGGCTATAGAGGCAGACACTTGCCCATGCTGGTGCCATGCAATGAGACTGATCTTAGAATCAAGTGGCTGGGAATGAAATGTCATGCCACATTTGCGTCTATATTGTCCAAGAATTAAATATCTGGAAAGAATTACATCGATATGTATAAAATTTCGTTTTGAAAATTACAGACATGACCAACTAGTTTCACTTTTCTATGACTCATCAGAATTCGTTCACTGTACACTTTCGAATGATATATTTAAGCTGGCAATCCGTGTCTCACGACGACAAGGTTCCAGTTAATCCGATCAACGGAACAGCCTACTCCTGAAATTAACGTGTAAATGGCTGAGCACTCCTCGGGTATGTGTGTCTTTAACGTAGTTCTCATGGAGATTCAGCATTACACAGGATGCGACAAAGCTGGGCTTTTGAAATACAGGTACAACTCATTTTTTCCAGCTGAGTGGACTGGAGCAATGTGAAATAAAATGTCTTGCGTCGCCTGGAATTGAACTCACGATTTTTCGATCGTGAGCCGAATATCCTAAATACTAAGTCACGCGCCTTCACAGCCAAAGAATAATATCGATTGAAATAAGATATATTGGGTTGTCCGGAAAGTTCGTGCCGATTTTTAAAGGAAAGAAAGAGGTCAACCAAATATGAACCATTTTGTTGCACAATCTTTCCGTTAACTTGAAAATACCCTCTGCCCAGAATTGAGGTGCCTGGGAGTGTAAGTCGACAGGTAAGCAACTATAAATCGGCACGAACTTTCCGGACAACCCAATAATTGTTTGCTGCATAACTCATTTACATATTATTACAGGTTATTCAGATATTGGGCTTCTGAGATTAATTCCTTGGGTACAAATACAGTATAAATTGTCATTAAATCAAGATACAGACTCATACAAATATATATCTAGTATCTGTGTGTGTATGTGTGTGTGTGTGTGTGTGTGTGTGTGTGTGTGTGAGGGCATGTATGTATGCATGTATATGTGTGTGGTTACATTTATATTTATGAAACAAGAGCGTTGATGTTTGAAATATTGTAATACGGAAGCAAAAGTAACAAATGATGAAGATGGACAAGTTCTAACAATGCGGGAAGAGAAAGTTGAGAAACCTTTACGAATTTCAGGCACAAAAGCTCATTATCAGAACTAAACTGTCTAGAAACGTGTTAACTAGAAATAGATAAAGTTACTCAACCTTCCTTTTTCGCATTATAAAAACTCTCTTTTCATTATTTGCTATTTTCTTCTATCTATCTATCTATCTATCTATCTATCTATCTATCTATCTATATATATATATATATTATATATATATATATATATATATATATATATAATATATATATATATATATATATATATATATATCATCTGTCTATTTATTTATCTATCTACCTGTCTGTCTATCTGTCTATTTGTCTATCTATCTATATATCTACCTACCTACATCTCTCTCTCTCTCTCTTCTCTCTCACTCTATGTATGTGTGTGTATTTTATCTCTAAAACTGCAAAAACATCGCAAAATCTGTTACTCAGAGTTTCACTTTCCCGTTCGTCGGACAGTTTTGGTTGCAGTTTTATTAATAAAGTATATTATTCTTCAAAAATATTAAATAAATCAATACATGAGATAATAATACAAATACAGATTTTAAAAGTCATAGTATAAATTAATGAAATCCTAAAGATTACTTCTTACAGTTGTTTCAGCCTATGGTTATAAGTAAATTTAATTTTCATTGCCTATAGATGTCAACATACTAAGGTTGAATTTGATGTATAAAATGATAACTATATTCTGATTGTCTGGTTTATATACTTATACGCACGTATTTTGAATGCATATATATATGCATGAATATATATATATTGAATCTTGTATCGTGAATTTTTGATAGGTTAGAAGACATTATTATAGTATGTATGATCTGTTGAAGATTACTTTTAATACAATAATATTGTTGTTACTGATAAGCATAGATGTGTTTATATGTTCTAATGTATTATATTTTTTAATGCCTACAACCTTTGTATGTTAACATCTATAGGCAATGAAAATTAAATTTACTTATGACCATAGACTGAAACAGCTGTAAGAAGTAATCTTTAGGATTTCATTAATTTATACTATGACTTTTAAAATCTGTATTTGTATTATCATCTTATCTATTGATTTATATAATATTTTTATATGCTTTTGATGTTCTAATTTGTAAAATGAATAAATAATCCAACATTATAATATCCGAAAGTTGATGAACAAACTAAATTTGTTTCTCCATTTTCTTATTTGTATTATACATTTACGGTAAAAATATTTCTTTACCTTCACCCGTTTAATACAATAAATGATTTAATTGCATTGCAATTAAAAACATTTATGTATTAAGAATTTGAGTACTTTACCAACAGTATATTGGATAAATGATATCCCATAGTGATTTACAACCATAACCCCTATCTTACCTTGTGGTATATATATATATGTGTGTGTGTGTATGTGTGTGTGTGTGTGTTTGTGTGTCAACCGATGCTGGTGTGTTTACATCCCCTTAACTTAGCGGTTCGGCAAAAGAGACCGATAGAATAAGTACTAGGCTTACAAAGAACAAGTCCTAGGGTTGATTTGCTAGACTAAAGGCGGTGCTTCAGCATGGCCACAGTCAATTGACTGAAACAAATAAAAGTGTAAAAGAGTACATATATATATATATATATATATACACATAGAGTGAGAGAGAGGGAGAGAGGATAGGGAGAGAAAGAGAAAGAGAAAGGTATATAAGAATATATTTCTTGTGTTGTTCTTGGTGATGACAGTAATGCTGTTGGCGATGGTTGTGTTGACGAGACTGTAATGGTAAATGTAAGGTTACAGATGTTTATACTATCCAATAGAATGTTCTTGATTTCTATCTTATATATCTCATATTCACACACTCATATACATACATACACACATATAAATATATACGTGTCTGTGTGTGTGTACATATATATATATAATATATATAATATATATATATATATATATATACATATATATATGTAGTAAAAGAGTATACTTTCATACACGCATACATATATACATGAGTGTATTCAAAATTTCAAGATGTCTCAAAATTCTCCAAAGAAGTTTTAACCGATGAAACACAATATTGAAGGGAAATATGAAAACTGTTTCACAAAAATATATTTTAAAAACAAAATATGAAAACAAAATTAGAAAAAAAAAAGGATATATGAAAAAAAAAGACTTTTCAGAGATCCTACAAAAGTAATAAAACATGACTATTTTTGTAATCTCTATCTTATTTCATTTCTCCTTCCCACCCCCACCCCTTCTTCCCTCTCGCCATTCCAGCTTTCCATCCTTCATTTTCTCTCTTTTTTGCGTTTATTTATTTATTTATTTATTTATTTATTTACATTTAATTATGTTTGTGTCGTTAAAAATACACCCATATACATGCGCATACACTCCCGGGCACACACGCATACAAATACCATATAGACACAAACACATACACGTACACACGCTCACATATACGTGTGAGTATATATATATGTGTGTGTGTGCGTGTATATGTGTGTCTGTGTTTCTCTCTCTGTCTGTGTACGTGTATGTTGTGTATCAGAAAACTCACAAGGACTTAACACAGTACATCTCAACTTGTCTAACACATACGCACACACGTACTAAAACATATATGCAAACCATGTGTGCGTGTGTGTTCATATACATGCACCTATACATATATACATAAACACGCATATATACATATATACATACAAGCATACACACACACACACACACACACATATATATATATATATATATATAATTTCTCTCTCTCTTTATCTCTTTCTCTCCCCTTGTTTTAAACTCGCTGCTGGGATCATGTTTCATTTTATTTAGAAATTTCTTCCATCCAATTAAAATGAGGTGGAGTTTTGGCTTCACTTTACTTTTAACTGACTTAAAGATTGGTGTTAAAATCTAGGTCACCTTTATAAGTTGTCCCCATTAAGTGACTCACATAACAAAGAAGGGAGAGCAAAATTTCAACGAAATTTTAATGATATATAAACTTTATATGACATGTGTATACACATTTATATATATACGTGTGTGTGTGTGTGTGTGTGTGTGTGTACGATATATGTATATGTGCTTGTGTGTATCTGTGTATGTATGTGTATGAATACGTATATGTTCATGTAGTGACTTGATAGTGTTACATGATGAAAATTTGAACACTGAACATCCTGAAAATTGATTTAAACATTTATTGTATTATATTTGTTCAATAAATTAAGTATGAGCTAAATGGTGAAACATTTACACACAGCCATCATCGCATCAACGAAAGATACTTCCGACAAATAACGGTTTCCTTTTGCTTCAAAAGCTATGACAAAAGGCCGGTGAGTATCGCTGCGTGAAAAAAGTAAAATAATAGTGTGCGTGTATGGTCAAGGAACATTAGAACAATGGCTTGTTGTTGGGTTAAACAATATATAGGAGTAGCTTGTTGCTGGTCGATGATCAAGACCTTGGTTTGGTCTTAGTCAAGATGCTCTGAAACAGTATTGCACTCTCTGTTAAAACACTTTCAAAGTGTAACTTTCTTTTGTTCAAAACATTCTGGATCCCTTGCTTGTTCTTTGTCAAGACATCCTAAAGCTGTTAATTGTTCTTGGTTCAGACATTGAGAAACCGTAGCCTACTCTTCGATAAGACTCTTTGGAACTTTAGTTCGTTCTTCGACAAGAAACTATACGACTATACTATGTCTTTGCTCAGTACATTCTATAACAGTAACATGTTGGGTAGAACATTTGGTATTTGTAGTTCGTTCCTGGTAAAGGTACTCTGAAACATTGTCTTTGATGAAGACGCTCTGGAACATCTTGTCTTATTCAAAGAAGTCTAGACCTGTATTATGTTCTTAGTCAAGACACTTGAATATCAAATGTCAGTTCCACTTCTCTGTAGGTTGCTGCACTTTATTCTTTGGCAGAGCTTCAGAATGACTCTGCAGCTTTCAGGAGTCATTTGTATTTATGTACCAAACACTTTCTCGACTTCATGAGGACTTTTGTCTCTTCAATATTGACCCTCTGCATTCTATGCCACAGCGCTATCATCTGCATTAAAGCTGGCTTTTGTTCTTCGTTTGGAAAAAATGTAAGCCTGTTGTTTCTGTTGTTGTCCTCGCCTTTGTCGTTTTTGCTTCTCCCCCTCCCCCTCTTCCTACCACTCCTCCTCCTCATCATCATCATCATCGAGGTGCTGGGGTTAATGCTAACGATATTGGTGATATATTTCGATTGTACCTAGAACTGTAAGTATGCATTTAGGAAACCTACAAGGCTGTCACGAAGTACATGCGCTTCTCCATGAGACATTGTCATTGTTGGCGACAACCAGATTATTCCTGAGCAAGCAGACTTAATGATTAAAGATGCTCCAGCCATATGTCGCTGGCAGCCATCTCATAATTTAGAGACATGTCTTGGACCATTCAACCGTATTTTTCTTGTCTGATTTCTTTTTAAAACAAAGTATACCACGAGGAAAATTTAGCTACTATTTCAATTACGTTGAGCGACCATATTAACTTGCCCATGATGATACCAGTTTACCATGTGTTGATACTAGTTCTTCATGTGTATTGGTTGGCAGTAAAGTAGGGGTAGAGGCAAAATAAGGGGTTTCTGAAAATTACATTTCAAATTGGAATTTTAGGGGCCAATGTGTGACAAATTGCCAAGTCTCGAGTAAAAATAATGTTTGTTATTACCAGTCAGATGTGACTGGGGCTGGAATGTTGGGTAGGGTAGGAACCAAGATGTAGGGAGACGTTATTTGCTGTGGTAGGAATGGAATTAGCATAGGGTAGGGTGTCACTTTTGGTAAATGTTATCTTTCTTCAAGGAGAATGCCTTCGAAACATCTCTCATTATGACTTGTGTGTGTGTATGTAGGGGGTGGGGAGTAGCGCATATGAAATGTATGCGTGCGTATGAGTGCGCGTATGTGTATATTTGCGTGCTCGTATTATATTTGAATATACTTATGCATGTACGTACACACACACACACACACACACACATACACATATTAATATATATATATGTATGTATGCATGTATGTATGTATGTATGTATATGCACACACACATATAAATACAAATATACATGGGCGTGTATATATGTATATATACATATATAAGTATATATGTGTGTGTATATATATATGTATATATATGTAGGTATCTCTCTCTCAGCCTCTCTCTCTATATATATAGATATATACGTATGTAGTATGCACGTATGTATGTATGTATGTATCTATCTATCTGTATATATATATATATATATATATATTCAGAGAGAGAGAGAGAGAGATAAAACTTTGGAAATGGATGCGTGGCGTTTGATCATATAATATAATATAATATAATATATATATGTGTGTGTGTATATATATATATATATATATATATATATATATATACATTTACACATACATGCATATATACATACATGTACATACCTACATATATATATATATGTATATACACATGCACATATGCCTACAGGACGTCAAAGAAAACGTGAACAACATGAAAAACGAAACAGCCAACATAAAGGACAATCCCTTCATCAGTTGTCCGCTGTTTTATCTACTCCGCGTTTCGAACGTTTAGCGTTCAAAATGCGGAGTAGATAAAACAGTGGACAAGTGATGATGGCATTGTTCTTTATGTTGTCTGTCTCGTTTTTCTATTCGTTTCTTTTGTTTTCTGAAAAACGTTCGTTTTCCATGTTTTTGTTTCTCATGTTCTCGTTCTTCATGTTGTTCACGTTCGACCGAACTTATTGCATAACCGTTTCATCGAGAATCGGTTTATATGTGTTATTAGTTGTTTCAATACATCTCAAGGTCAGGTACGCTATATTCTCCAAGGCTCAATTTCAACTAACTGCTTCGCACAAATAATATAAATATTCTCCTAAATGCTACCAAGATTGACTGGTGAGCTATCCAGAGCTAGATTCAACATCCATCAGCCTCAACCAGCATGACTCTTCGTTTATAACTGTGTGATGTTCTGTGAAGGACAGCAGTGTCTCCATATAGACGCAGAGATATAGCTAGTTCATATACAGTTGCAGTCATTGACGGCTGTCTATCACGGACAGAGTGTGGTGTGTGGTGATACGCCAATATTCTCTGCTCACCTTCAACTCTGGCTGTGCTTCATAAGACTCAATGGGGGCGCTACTAGATTGTAAACAACACTAACCTTAAAATAGTTGCGGCGATGGGGCAACGATGAAAGTTTTGATAAATTTTGTTTGAAAATCTCATCATACCACTTAACTCGGGATGCCACATATCACGATGTTCGACTTGCGGGTGGGAATCAATGAAAGCTAAGTTGAAGAGGGTACTGTGATAGCTGGAGTGCTGGATGTAGAGAGGTTAATATCACGATACACGTCTGTCAAGAAACATATGTGTAAGAGCAGCCAGTCTATATATATTATACGATCTTAAGTACAAATCTCTAGTGGAGGCCGGTTTTATAGTTCCTAATGTATGAGCTGCTGCTCTGCTTTGTTATGTTTGTTTAAGTTCTTCAGTGGCACCGAAGTCTTGTGTTTTCTTTTATTTTCTTCTTTTGAATAATTCTCATGACAATTCATTTCCCTGCAAAAATCTTACCACTCAGGTTTAATTAGATAATATACGTAAAATACGTATGTACGTTCATACGCACATACATACATATACTTACATGCTATATATATGTATATGCATACATGTTTATACACACACACACACACTTATATATATATATATATTGTATACACACATATGTGTGTGTGTACGTTTATGCATTTTATGCATACACAGGAAACAACAGATCAATCCGTACATGGTGTATAGTATCTATTTAATAGAGAGTCCATTGACAACTTACACTGCGACTACTCAGAGTTCTACAAACGTAAGTTACATGTATATTCGATGAGACTATGTGTGGTGAGTCTATATTGCATAATACATCATACGTGTAATTTATGTGCATCAAAATTCGAAATGTCTCCACTATAACATGAAGCAGGCTCATAGTTGGAATCCTGAGTGACACCTTACAATGGAAACAGCTGTAAGATAATGAATTTCATAAGATAATCGTATATACTTTTGTTATATCTATTCTTATTACAGTTCTGTATTGTACTAACGCTTCGTCCTACACCAGGTTATTAGTATCGCACATTAAGCGAAATATTAAAACATATGTATGTATGTATATGTGTGTGTGTGTGTGTGTGTGTGTGCGCGTGTGCATGTATGCGTATGTACCTACACATACATAAGTACGTAAATACATATACATACATAAATATATACATATATGTGTGTATATAAAGACATATATATACATATATGCATATACATATACATACATATAGGTACACATACTTTCATTGGATTCATCATTTGACTGGGGCCATGCTGGAGCACAGCCTTTAATCGATCAAATAGACCCCAGGACTTGTTCTTTGTAAGACTAGTACTTATTCTATCGGTCTCTTTTGCCATCGATTGTCAAGTGATGGTAGGGGACAAACACAGACACACAAACATATACATACACACATATATATGCATATATAGTTATATATATATATATATATAATAATAATAAATATTAGGGAATAAATCCAAATTTACAG
>NW_021833911.1:17500-27500 GCF_006345805.1 Octopus sinensis | reverse complement strand
TATATATATATATTGGCCTGCTCGCTTAGCCAGCGGGGTGGGCGTCATACGAAGGCTAAAACAATGCGAACGCATTGTGACCAGCGATGTGTAGCAGCATCTGATGGTCTGGTCGGTCACGTGATCACGTGATATATATATTATATATATATATATATTATATATATATATATATATATATCTATATATATGTATTTATAAATATATATATATATATATATATGAAAAAACAAGTCAAAAATAGAAAATGCTAAAATAATTTTATAGTGAACATTTCAGTACCGGTTTCGGTCATTTTGAGACCTTTTCAACTGTAACGATTAAATAATTAAATTTAGAAAAATTAGAAGAAAAGTTTTTTTAAAAGAATATTTCTATAGTAGTGTTTCAGATTTAAGTGGCATTCTGCCTTTCTCTGACTCCCTTGTTTGCACTTGTGTGTCGGAGGTCGTTGTGAGTTTCTTGGAAGGGTAGTAGAGGAAGAAGGCTGGTGGGGAAAGGGGGATGGGAGAATCTGGGAGTGCCCTGATGGTTCGTATTTTGAATGGTCAGTGGCAGCTGGCAGTCTCAGTTCAATTCAGGAGAATATTTATATGACACGGCTTGTTTTATAGAATTAGCGTAGGTGTTATACTAAAAAACATTAGTGACAAGTTAAGATGATAGGAAGAAGAAGCAGAAGAAGGAGAGGAGGAGGAGGAAGAAGAAGAAGAAGAAGAAGAAGAAGAAGAAGAAGGAGTAGGAGAAGATGACGATGATGGTTGGTGGTGATGATTATTACGACGATGATGATGATAATGATGATGATGAGAAGAAGAAGAAGAAGAAGGGAGAGAAGGAGAAGATGGTGGTGATGATGGTGGTGATGATGATGACGACGATGATGATGATAATGATGATGATGAAGAAGAAGAGGAAGAAGAAGAAGAAAAAAACAGAGAAGGGGGAATATGAATGGGTGTAAGTATAGCTATGAAGGCTGATTAGTAATGGATTCTATGGAGTGTAATATTTTGTGTGTGTATATATTTTTTTTTCTTTTATTCTAAAGTTGAGGTATATTAATTGTTTGTCGTAGACCCGTTTAGAAGTGGCTTGTATTTTGTAATAAAGAGATTTTCTTTACTTATTCGTTGTCTCGAGGTTGTATCGTCCCTAAATTGGTAAGAGGGGGAAATTCTGAAGTTTGGTGTTATTTTGTTGCGCAAGTATCTATGTGTGTTGGCTAAAAGCTATTTTTTATGTTTTGGGGAATTTTTATCTGGGATCTGTGCAGGGCCATTCGTTTACGCAAACCATTTTTTGTTTGCCTATGTACTGCTCTTGACACCCGGAGCAGGTTAGTGAGTATATTAGGTTCTCCGAAGCACATGTGAAGTTGCTTTTCACTGTAAACCGTTTCCCTGCTTGAAGGAGAACTCTGATCCCTCAATTAGATAGTCGCATATCCCGCAATTGGGTCTTCCACATTTTTTTACTGTCGGCTTCTGTGTTGAGGAGTGAATTCGGGCTTGTGTAAGGAGACTTTTCATGGATCTAGGCTGTCTTTTGCTTTTATGATCGTGTGTGTTTGGAGGATTGTGTTCATTCTGTGGTTCTTTTTTTAGGAGGGGTATGTTGTGGAGGATGGTGTCGAAGGCTTCGTTATTGAGAGGGTTGTGTGTGGAGATGTATGGTAAGGCTTTTTGTTGTAAGTTTTTCTTTGATTGGGATGTCTCAGTTCCTTGATGTTAAGTTGAAGGGCACGTTGAATGCACTTGTCAATAAGTGAAGGTGGATAGTTCCTGGTGATTAGGGTATCTTTTAGTTCTTATATATATATATATATATATACAGGAGTGGCTGTGTGGTAAGTAGCTTGCTTACCAACCACATGGTCACGGGTTCAGTCACACTGCGTGGTACCTTGGTCATATATCTTTTACAATAGACTTGGGCCTTGTGAGTGGATTTCTTAGAAAGAAGCCCGTCGTATATGTATATATATATATGTGTGTGTATGTGTGTGTGTTTTCCCACCCCGTTCTGTTAGATAATAATATTAATGATATACACGGGTATATATATATATGTGTGTGTGTGTGTGTGTGTGTGTGTGTGTGTTCATATACGAGTACTGGACGTCACCAGCAGTAAACAACAGGAAATACGAAAACAAATGCGTTAAATACGTAAACAACGAAAGAAAAAATGGAAAACAGGAGTCGTTCTCTACGCATTTGACTCATTTGCTTTCATATTTCATGTTGTTCACTGTTGATGAAATCCTGTATTCATATATGCATATTTATGTCTATATTATATATATATGTATTATTATATATATATATATATATATATATATAATATATATATATATATATAATATATATATATATAAAGGCAGCGAAGAGATCAGCTGACAGCAAAGTTAGTACAGCCCAGCAAAATGTGGGGCTGCATTTCATCCGCCTTTCCGTTCTGAGTTCAAATTTCGCCTACGCCGACTTTGTCATTCATAACTTCCGAGGTACATTAAATAAGAACCAGTTGATTCCTGGGGTCGATGTAATCAGCTTCCTCTACTTCCCCAGAATTGCTGGCCTTGTGCCAAAATTTGAAACCCATATATATATATACATACATACGTAAATACAAATGTGTTTGCGTTTGTACATGTTTATAGATATACATACATGTATGTATATATATATGGAAATAAATATATTCATTCAGAAGCATAAACACCTTTTATTTAAAGCTAACTCACATACTTATAAATACTTCTATACACACAAAGTATTCAGCAACATCACCGCCACTTCTATACTTGGTGTACTTATACACACCAACTATTCAATAACATCACCCTCACTTCTATATGCATATGTATATAAACAATTGCAAACGCGTATGCTGAGTGTATACATACGTATATATATATATATATATATATATATATATATATACGTGAATATAATATATATATATATATATATTTTATATATACATATTTATATGAATGTATACAAAAGTGTGTATGTGTGTGTATTGTATACATTGCATACGCACACACACACACACGCACACACACATATATATACACATTCATAAGAATATAAATTCGTATGTATCTCTGTCTTTCTCTCTGTATGTATATATATATATATACATACAAATGAATATATAAGCGTATATGTATATGTGTGTATATATACAGGTATATGTATGTATGTCGATATACACACACACATGTATACATATAGGACTATAAATATATACTATGTGTGTTTGTGCATGTATACATATGACGTATATATATATATATATACACACACACACAACGCTATATATAATTTCCTAATATATTTATCTTGTTCCGCCATTCTCACTTGTCTATCTTCTAAAGCTTTATTTATATTTCTCGCTTAATCTACCCATCTTCCGGTTTATGTTCTCATCCAGGCCAGTCAGCCTCCCTCTGCCCACCCAGTAGTTCTGTTGTTGTCCTGCCCTCACAGATGCACCCATCCTAAGCTCTACTTGGCACCCAATTCAGCAATTACGGACGTCTATTTGTTTTAATTTCTTTTAATTTTCTGTTTTTCAATGGCAAGATGTTTATTATTTTTTCAGATGTTTCCATGTTTTGTCTCGCTTTCTACTCTTACTACGCCCCAGCCCTTCATCTCTCTCTCTCTCTCTCTCTCTCTCTCCACATATTCAACTTAACCTCAGTTGGATGTAAGGGTAGGAAGTGGGACTATGGCACAGAAGGAATCTAACAAAGAGCCAAAGTTCTGAACTCTAATATAATATATTCCAACGTACACTCGTACATACAAACACACTCGTGTGCGCGCATGTATAAGCACACACACATAACATACACGAAATCAACGTACTTACACACACACATTCATACGTTCGCACACACTTTTATACAAGCAATAATCACGTGCGCGTACTTATTTCTGTGTAGAAGAATGTCTGTAAGTGCATATGTATGTATGTATGTATGTATGTATGTATGTATGTATGTATGTATGTATGTATGTATGTATGTATTTGTGTGTATGTATGTATGTATGTGTGTATGTATGTATGTATGTATGTGTGTATGTATGTATGTATGTATGTATGAATGTATGTATGTATGTATGTGTGTATGTATGTATGTATGTATTTGTGTGTATGTATGTATGTATGTATGTATGTATGTATGTATGTATGTATTTGTGTGTATGTATGTATGTATGTGTGTATGTATGTATGTATGTATGTGTGTATGTATGTATGTATGTGTGTATGTATGTATGTATGTGTGTATGTATGTATGTATGTATGTATGTATGTATGTATGTATTTGTGTGTATGTATCTATGTATGTATGTATGTGTGTATGTATGTATGTATGTATGTGTGTATGTATGTATGTGTGTGTGTATGTATGTGTGTGTATGTATGTATGTATGTGTGTATGTGTGTGTGTGTATGTATGTATGTATGTATGTGTGTGTATGTATGTATGTATGTATGTATGTGTGTATGTATGTATATGTGTATGTATGTACGTATCTGTATATATGCGCGCAGGTAGTGTGTGTGTGTACATAAATATACGTAAATACACGCTCACACGCACACTCGCATTTAAAGTCTTTGTTTAAAAAGCTAGAGAGCGAATGTTCAGCACATGTGAAGGAACGTAATACATTCGTACACACATAAATTGCTGCCGTGACTTACAATCGACGATGATATACTAAAAGCGGGTGCCAAATTTTCGCTGGATATTTTGGTGCCCTTATAGCTGTTAGGAAAACAAAGACACCCTCTCGGCTCTGCCACGCATGGACCAGCAGAAAATCCGGGTTGTAAGAGTGGGATGTATAAAGGGCTGCACTAGAAGTGGTAATTTATGGACTAAAACCTAAAATTTGGACTTCGGCTGTATTGGAACAAAGAGTGCAGTGAATCGAAAAATATCACAAAGTGTTTTATTGATGTTCAAATCTTTCTTATTTCTTTATTGCCCACAAGGGGCTAAACATAAAGGGGACAAACAAGGACATACAGAAGGATTGAGTCGATCCCCAGCGCGTAACTGGTACTTAATTTATCGACCCCGAAAGGATGAAAAGCAAACCTTTCTACCAACCGACCGATTTCTCTGCAAACAAACAAACGTGTGTACGTACGTGCAAACAGATATACATGAACATATAAGTAGAAACATGAATGTATACATGCACTACGAATGCTACAAATAACAGGATATTAATGAATGCATTGTATAAAATTTCTGTAAAGAGAGACAGAGGGACTAAGTATTTTGCACAAGACTTACAAGACATTACACGGCTATATACGTTTGGAACTCGTACTGACAACATTTGTTTGGAATATTTGACTTGTCTATTGAAGAAATCCCCTCAATTGACATTAAAAACCTGCAAGATCGCGGCAGTGAATGTAGAAACAACGATGTCGACAAGGTTTAACTGAAAAGAAAAGAAGGCGGGAGATGTTTATAATTAGTGGTGATAGGCTTTGAGTGCCGTATGATATTTACTAATGTAATTACTATTGTATGTACGTATGTAAGTATATATTTTATCGTGTATCGAAAAGATAAAAAGAAAAGACGTCTTTAGGGGAATTTGAACTCAGAATGTAGAGACTGACGGAATACTTTCACCTTGCATGTTAACGACTTTGCCAGCTCGTCGTCTTAGTACAGTAATAAGTAATAATATTGGCTTTGTGTACTTTTGGCATATTTAGCTTATATTCTAACTTTCTTAATTTTGAATATAATTTTGAAAAGATTAGCACCACGACACTCTATCCTATGAGCTAAACAAAACAAAAGTCTTACAGAAAAAATAAAATGTTTAGGTATTACCACCATTTTCGGCGCATTTGGCCCCAGTATTTAAAAAAAAAAATTTTATATATAATTAGCACCATAGAATTTCTGTCGTCGCGATATATCATATAAACTGAAATTAAATATAGATTTATTTTTTTAAAAATGGACTCAAAATCGATTTCAGGCGTTATCCTCCGTTTGTGACCTCACATATTTTACTGAAACTTTTTTTGTTTTAACTGAACCAATTTTCAAACATTTTAGCTCGGAATGTAGCTTATTATGTGACTAATCTAAAAATGTAAACATCATCTATTTTGGTTAAAAACTGAGTTAGTGACAAAGCCTAGAAATGGTGGCGAGTGAGTAAATGTTGACTATTAGAATATTATTCACACACTACCCTGTTTGAATGATGCTTTTGAAAAGATTAGCATCACACCCAGTGACAGCACGTAGTGGGAGCGCTGCTTCAGAAAAGTTTTAGCCGTTGTTTTGATATTGCGTAAAAGGAAACAAAGATATAAAAAGAAAATTTATAGATAAACTTGATCGGTTCACGTTTTAGCCACTGCCGGGTAGTGTCTTTAATTTGTTCGCTGAACACCGCCGCGAATTCCCCCTTGTTTCTTTTTAGAAAAAACCCTAAATCACAAAATAAATGTGCCCTATTTTTCAAATCCTGGCAGTAACACTGAAGCTGGAAGCAGAATAACAGTCTAATTCTAACCTTTATCACATTCAAGAATATAAACATGTTTTCAAGCACAACATACACGGGGTGAAAAAGAAACTCTACCTTTCACCCGGCACTGTCGTTCACGCAGTGCTCTTTCTCCCTAGTGTGAAGCTTCCTATTCGGACATGTGGGCATGCGCACAAAAACCAAACACCGCGTCGCTGGAACTGTGACGCGCACAGTTCTATACAAGAACTTTTGTATTTTTTCCTACTGACATTAAGCTTAAGGATTATATAATGTACAAGTATAAAGAAAGAATTAAAGAAAAATGGACTCATATTGAATGTTATCGATAATATCGAGTGCTGCAGTTCCGCAGTTCCTATACACAAGCCGCCACTGACCACGACACTAGTCCTGATGCGTTCTATCATATGATAAAAAAAAAAAGGTTTTGAATTCACTTTTTTCGGAACAGTTGATCCCAGTAGTTTTTTTTTTTATATTAAAACTTATTTTGATATAATTTGTATCATCAGATTTCTCTAGTTCAGATCTATCAGAAAAGTTTAATTTAAATATAGATTTCTTTTGGAATAAGAATAATATTTGGAGTCAGAATCGATTTCAATCGTTAATCTCGTTTATTTCGCCGGTTTTTAGTTCAGTACTTTTTTCTACTGAATATTTTTGCATATAACTAACATGGATAGATTCCTGTCGTAGAGATCTGTCATATAAGCTAAAATAAAATATAGATTTCCTTAAAAAGTATTTAGACTCAAAATCGATTTCAGGCGTTATTCTCCCGTTTGTAATCTCACATATTTGACTCAAACCTTTCTTTTTTTTTTACTGAACCAATTTTCAAATTTCTTAGCTCGAAATGTAGCTTATGATGCGATTATTCTAAAAATGTAAACATCATCTCATTTGGTAAAAAACTGAGTTAGTGACAAAGCTTCGAAATAGTGGTGAATGAGTAAATGTTGACACTACCGCGTGTGAATGATATATGTATATGTGTGTGTGTGTGTGTGTGTGTGTGCGTGTGTGTGTGTGTACGCGCGCGTGTTTGTGTGTGTGTGCGTGTGTGTGCGCGTGTGTGAGTAAAAGCTAAGTATCTTGTTAGAAATTCTCTATAAGATGAAAATAGTAACTGTACTAAGAATGGTTAATGCCACGTGAAAATGGCTGGTCTATGTTAGTACAATATTCAACCCCAGCAAGTGCCTCCTCCAGCTGGTCTTCGATGCAATCTGCACCCGGTATATATTGCAAGCAGGGGAGGGAACCCTTACCATCTTCTAGCAGACGACGCGATCACCAGACCAAACGGTTTCGGGCTATTTGCGCTCATCGTCTGTGGTGAACACCCGGAAGTTAGAGATAGCAGGAATTCGCTCCAGCTCGTAATGTATAGAAAAATAAGCGACAATCCAGTCAGTGATCTCGCAACAAGGAAAGTAGCTTGTTGGATAATCTCTATAAGAGATGTAAGTAGTAACAATACTGAAACGTAATGTTTATCACAACATCAATATGGCTGTTCGACGTTAATAAAGTTTTTTAACTCCAGGATTGTTGGTTATCGATGCAATCTGCACCTGGTATATATTACAAGTAGGAGGGAAAACCCCTACCATCTTCTAGCAGACGACAAGATCACCAGCCCGAATGGTGAGTTCATGCTTTTGTGTGTTTATATGTGTGTCTGAGTGTAGCTGCGTGTGTGAGTGCGCGCGGGATTGCGTATATAAGTGCGTGTGAAATAGTGAGAAACTGCTACGATACTCCACAACAAGAACAACAATCAAGACAAGGAAGCCTTATGGAAAGCTTACAAGAATTGTTTAATTCTATGTTATAGGTCTTATTTGGGATGAATGAGTTTGGATTATTCCATTACTAGAACGACACCGATGATGAGATGCGTATAATTGAATTAGTAACAATGGATTCAGATACTTCTTTCGTACAAACGGCAAACCCGTCTACATTGCTACACACAGACACACATGCACGCACACACGCACTCATAATACACACATACACACGCATACATATATACATGTATATATATGCATATAAATCTTTTATCTTTTACCTGTTTCAGTCATTAGACTGCGGCCTTGAAGGATTTTAGCCGAACAAATCGACACAGGACTTATTTTGGCTTTAAACCTGGCATTTATTCTACTTAGTGCTACGTGTTGCCAATCAGTAGGGGGGTGGGGAAAAACACAGACACAAAGACACACACATAAGTGTGCATATATATTCCGTCTACAAATCTACTCACAAGGATTTGGTCGGCCCGTGGTTATAGTTAAAGACCTTTGCCCAGGTGCCACGCACAGAGTATGAAACCGGAACGATGTGGTTAGGAAGCAAGCCTTTTACCAAATATCCACTTCTGCGCCTATGTATATATATATATATATATATATATATATATATATTATGTTCCATGGTTAAAGCATATGACTTTCAGCAGTTACGAATGAAGATCAAGCTTCATCATACATAAGCCTATTCATCACAAACAACAACTCCACTTAACGTCTGTTTCACAAATTGTTGACAAGATTAGCACTGGGTTATTTACAAACTTAATTTACATAAGGATACAACAGTGATAGTCCCAAAACTCTGATAAATGAGGTTTGTTAATCAAAATTTTGTTTACATGTCATTTCATATATAAGTACATCTAAGCTATATTCCTTCTGCAGTTTGGAATGTAAAAGTAGATGATCACTGATGAATCACTGCAAAGAGGAAAACAATCAGTATGATCGCCATTCACAAATGTTTAAATCTCTGGAGTTTAGCCAAGGGACGTAACTTCACAGTAAGCTTAAACCACAGATACGATTTTGAATATACACATATACATATACATTCATATCTGTGTATATACATACATACATGCATACATACATACAACGTACATACATAAATGCACACACACACATTTATATATATATAATATATATATATATATATATACATACGTAGCAAAAAGACAAAGGACTGAACATTATTAATCAATTCCAAAGACATCAGCAAATATGTAGCTATTCACTTACACACGAACAAATTCATACATACACACACACACACACACACACACACACACTCAAACACATACACACACACACACAAAAATAGGCGTAAATGTGAAAATAAAGAGCTTGAGAAAGAGGCCTTTTCCATCAAATTGACTAACGAAATATAAAATTGTCCCGGAAATAGATTAAATATAAAAAAGACTATATATAAATTATAAAATATGTTTAAAAAATATGTAAACATATAATAAATAATAAAATATAAAGCTATATAACAAAATTTCAATGAACGAGGTAACAATTTAGTAGAGGAGAAAGAAACCTTGCCATATTTTTCAATTATCTTCGAAACGAATTTTATGCCTGCACAAACGCACACACACACACACA